>NC_090358.1:19100444-19403842 GCF_035084215.1 Heptranchias perlo | reverse complement strand
AATCATATTTTCATTGAGACACTTTTTTTTCATTTATACAGTTGACCATTGTATGCTGCAAACCTCTGCTCATAATTTTAGTTTTTTATACAGTTCTGTGTTCAGATGGCATGTCACTGTTCTGCCACTCAGCTGACCCTCCTGTTCTTTGTAATTGGGAACTGTCAAGGGGGTGATTTAGTCTTACAATATCCCAGCTGGAGTAGGAAAAGGAGCAGTAATTTAGTCAATATGGACAAAGTGAAGCTAGAATTAAAGTACACGTGTTGTGCCACAAAGTACTGGCATCACACCTATTCTACTATAATTAGGTTCATGGGATTAGATCCAACATTTTTGTACATTTAATGTAAAATGAAAGATTCTGGTCTTTAAAAAAAACAAAGGCTTTGATAGCTGCTATGAAATGTATTACTATTATCGACTGGTGAAAATAGTACTTCTTGTTCACCTTAACTGCACAATTTGTAGAACTATCTGGAGGGAATACATACATTTTCATTGCTGTACTAAACAGGATATTAATTGTTATAACTGATTTCATAATATATTGTTTTACACAAGTACGGAAAGAAATTCATTTTGGTTGTCTAACATACAAAGAAACCCATCATTGTGTTTAATTTTCAAAGCTTTATGCTGGGCTGTCATTAGAGGATCAATGTAATTCCAATCTCCCACCTGTTAGGGCATTAGCCTGCAGGGTTATCTAGTGGAGGAGACCTAAGCCTCATTGACAGTGGAGGAGATCCAAGCCTCATTGACAGGTCTACCCCTTCACTTTCCATCAATAAGTCAGGCTGACTGGTCAATCATCAACAGAGACCTCGAGTACTGTTGACTTTCCTGGCTTATGGAATCAGATTGCTAGGTTGCACGAGACGATCAATGTAGTTCCAATCTCCCATCATGAGATGTGTGCGTTTCATCTTGGAACCAAATTGGCCCCAAATAAGACCAACTTACAAGCCTTTCCCCCCAAGAACGGCAATCAATTGTTAGTCATTTGACAACTGACAATGCTTTATTTTTGCTATATTACCATCCTAACCACAACATGGCCAACTTAATGGTCTAAAAATCCAGGTACAAGTCTTATTCATCGAGGACTGTTTAATCAGATCATTATGTGAGGAATTTTGGCAAAGATATGGTTTGCTATACAACAGGTTTGTGAAGGCTGGAGTTCTCCCCCATCTTTTTCCATCTTTGCCACAAATCCAATTTATAGCTTGGTCCTGGATCTTATATATGGGCTGAAGGAAGCTCTACCATTGCCCATCTAGGAGAATATAAAAATCATCTGTAACCTTTTTTTAGAGAGAAATTAATGATTTGGACTTTGGTGTACAGGGCACAATTTCAAAATTTGCAAATGACACAAAACTTGGAAGTGTAGTCAGTGAACAGGATAGTGATAGACTTCAAGAGGACATAGACAGGCTGGTGGAACGGGCGGACACATGGCAGATGAAATTTAATGCAGAGAAGTGCGAAGTGATACATTTTGGCAGGAAGAACAAGAAGAGACAATATAAACTAAATGGTACAATTCCAAGGAGGGTGCAGGAACAGAGAGACCTGGGTATATGTGCACAAATCTTTGACAGTGGTAGGACAGTGAGAAAGCGGTTAAAAAAGCATATGGGATCCTGGGCTTTATAAATAGAGGCATAGAGTGCAAAAGCAAGGAAGTTATGTTGAACCATTATAAAACACTAGTTTGGCCATAGCTGGAGTATTGTGTCCAATTCTGGGCACTGCACTTTAAGAAGGATATGAAGGCCTTAGAGAGGGTGCAGAAAAGATTTACTAGAATGGTACCAGGAATGAGGGACTTCAGTTATGGGGATAGACCGGAGAAGCTGGGGTTTTTCTCCTTAGAACAAAGAAGGTTGAGAGGAGATTTGATAGAGTATTTAAAATCATGAAGGGCTCAGATAAAGTAAATAAAGAGAAACTGTTCCCATTGGTGGAAGGGTCGAGAACCAGAGGACACAGATTTAAGATGATTGGCAAAAGAACCAAAGGCGATGTGAGGAAAAACGTTTTTACGCAGCGAGTAGTTATGATCTGGAATGTGCTGCCTGAAAGGGTGGTGGATGTAGATTCAATTGTGGCTTTCAAAAAGGAATTAGATAAATATTTGAAGAGAAAACACTTGCAGGGCTACGGCGAAAGGGCGGGGAATGGGACTAACTGGATTGCTCTTACAAATGGGCCGAATGGCCTTCTGTGCTGTAACGATTCTATGTCACTATTCACTGCAAACTCAACAGGTAATTTACTGTTTGGTGTCCTTTTATTTTGTAAATGAAACAAAGTCTGAACACTGACTCTGGTTCTAACCAGTTATGGAATTTGCAAAGTAGCAATTTAACTCCAAGTGCCCATCTTTCTACTGTAATGACACCAATATTGTTCTACCTCCATTCCTATCTTCTTGCTGTAAATATACCAATATTATTCTGTCTCTATTCCTTTTATTCAATGAAAAACATTGGCATAGAACCATCTGAGTATTAAACCTACCATCTTTCTTTCAAACATTCCATTTTAGAATTCTCTAGTGATTATTCATTTACTGTATGCCATATTTTATAAAACATAATTCTTCAACTGCAGTGGAGGTCCGCCTGTTGCTGATGTTTTCTTCTCCTTGAGATGGAAATAGTTCCTAACCAAGTTTTCGTGACTTCAGAACCTGTTGCTGGTCCCCCTGTGGCTCCTTTTCTGAACACCAGGACTTAGGAGGGAGGCGGGTTGCCAGTGGGGGGATCGACTGGCCGCGTGGGTAATGCGCCCAGTGAAATCGGTGTGCTCCGCACGCGTTTGCAGCCTAATTGAAGGTACTTACTCATGCTTCCGGGTTTCCCGATGCAGACCTGCGCAGCGGGCGCACTGCGCACCCGCATCACAGGCTGTCAGCAGGAGGTGCCCTATTTAAAGGGGCAGTCCTCTAATGCTCCTCCTGCAGCAAAGAACCATATTGTCAGCTTGGAGCAGACCAAAGGCAAGGCTGCTCCAAAGTTCTCTGACTCCTCACTCCAGGTGCTGCTCGATGGGGTCAGGAGGAGGAGGGAAACATTTTTCCCATCGGATGAGAGGAAGTGGCCTGCCTCTGCCACCAAGAAGGCCTGGCTGGAGGTGGCAGAGGAGGTCACCAGCAGCAGCAATGTCTCCCGAACCTGGGTCCAGTGCAGGAAGCGCTTTAATGACCTAATCAGGTCAGCCAAAGTGAGCATACTTACGAGTTCTCCCACGCTCCGTCTTCCACATCACCTCCACCACCACACAACTCCTTCTGCACTGCCACCACCACGCTCTCACGTCACTCCTCACATCCACTCAACCATCATCCTCACCTTGCCTGCACGTACTCACCGCCCCAGTTCCCATTTGAACACTACCTCAATCACGCCTCTCTGTGTTTTGCCTTGACAGGAGAAGAGATGCCAGAATGCCTGGGAGAGGGCAAGGACCGGAGGGGGCCCGCCACACCAGGTGGTCCTAACGGACGCGGAGCAGCAGGCACTAGAAATAAGCCGCACGCTGGAGTGCCTGTCCGTGGCGGACGTCGATACTGGGAGCACACAAGTGGCTGGTGACAGAAATCTAACACTCAGCCCTCATGATAGCGAATGATCTTAACATCACTTGGCATCTGTAGCACCTCAACATCCGTCCACATGCTGAATATTGCTTTCTGTTCTTTTGAAGGGTCATCTGTGATCGCCATGACTGCGGAAGCGATTCCTCAGAGGACCTGCCGACCTCTGAGGGGGATCGTCACATCTGAGTCAGCCATCCACCAGCGCAGATACACACACCTCGGTGGGTCCCCGTCCTCAGTTAGTTGGGGTTGCACATGGTGAGTCACCACGCACATGTGAGCACGAGCAGACCCTGGTGGCAGGGGCAGCCATGGAGAGTCTGCATCAGTGGGAGGACTCTTCTCCAGGCTCTGCTCAGCTGGACCCAGATGCTAAACCCTGGGGGCCAGCCATGAAAAGGCAAGTCATCGAGGGGCAGCAGCACATTGCCGACATATTGGAACAGTTGCCACGCGCACTCTCCACAATCACGCAGAGGATGGAGGAGTCCAGCTCCTGCATGAGTGGAATGGTGGCACAGGTACAGGAGAGGATCTCCAAGATACTGTCAGAGGGACGTGAAGGCATCTCTGAGATAGTGTCGCGGGTAAGTGCAGGAATGTCTGCGATGGAGGGAAGGCTAGCCTCCATCGAGCTTCAAGCACGGCTCAACAATGAGTCCATTCAGGCCCTGACAACAGCCATTTGGATTCAGGGTGAGCAACATTCTGCCGCCTTAAACAGGCTGACAGATACGTTACAACTGGCCTTCCAAGGCTTCACACAAGTCCTCCAAACTGTCTTCCAGCAGGGTGGAAGGAGTGATGTGGACCTGGCCCAGGAGAGGGTTGATGGCGATAGGGTACATGGAAGTGGGGACAACACTCAAAGTGCTCCCACGTCTCACCCGTTGCCCCCCTCTCAACCAGTACCTGCAATGCTGCCTCCTCTCCAGGTGGCCGAGTCTGCCCCTGCACAGGTGCAGGTGGAGCAGTCTTTGGAGGGGCCCTCACGGGCACCGAAACCCAGAGGGTGTCCGCGCAAAGCATCTCATCGGTCAGGGCATGACAAGAGCAACCTGCCACTACCTCTGCTGAAGCCACAGGGGTAGCACCACGTAGGGTTTCCGTAAACGTAAGGCGAATGTTTTGTGAGCACAAAGGGGATGCACAAGGGTGTATGACGGAATGTCATGTTTTTCATTTAGATTTGTTTGTTTTGCCAACCACATTAAATTTTGTTATCACCACTACTGCCACGTCTTTGCAAATCTTGTCTGGTTTGTGCAATAATTCCTTTTCCTGAGGATCACCATGAAGACCCACACCTGATGCCACCCATTGGGTCACTGCAGAGTGGGTGTAAGTGTATTTGCAGGGCTCTTTGGTGCAGACGACTGAGAGATGCCGGTGATGTCCCTGGTGGCACCCTGGAAGGATCCGGAGGAGAAGATATTGAGGGCAGTGGTGACTTTGACAGCGACAGGTAAGAAGATGGTGCACGGGCCAGCCGGGAACAGCTCGGCATGAAGGAGGCTGCAGATGTACACGGCTACATGTCGAGTGACTCTGAGCCTCCATATACACTGCTCCTCAGAGAGGTCTAGGAAGCTGAGCCTCGGTCTGTAGACCCTGTGGCGAGGGTGGTGCCTTCTGTGACACATCTCTCTCTGTGGTTGCCCTCCCTCCTGCTGTGCAGGTGGATGCGTCACAGCACTGTGTTGAGGAGCTCCACGTGTCAGAGGTGGACAACGTGGCCAGTGAGGCTAGTGGTGCTGTTCGTCCTCCGATGAGGTCATGACTGCAGCTATGGCGGGCCCCATCCTGAAGATATACGTTTGAGGGGGTCCGCAAGGTAGGTAAATGTGTCTGCACACCGGAGTTGACGTTCCAAGTTGGTGAATTTTAGTGTTAGGAGGAGGGTGGTGCAGGCCAAACTTTGTCCAAAGTGACAGAGTGACCTCCTGCAATGAGTGAGGGTCTCCGCCCCCAACCTGTCAAATGGACCTTTGCAGCTCCCACTGGCTGGTGGCTGCAACATGTCTGTTTCAACTGCGAGTGTTTCCCTCAGCACGGGAAATACGCTCTGTTGAGATAAAAATCCTACCCCTCCTAAAATATCCTCCCAATCAGATCCGCAAACGACCTGAACTATGTCATTAATTGCTTTAAGTTGGATCCCGACGGCTTTAATTGCCGGTGGGAGTCCCACATGCGGGGGCTGCGCGCGCGTCATTGGGGAACCCGGAAGTGGGCGGGTTGGAGCCGGGCTCCAGACCCGCCCCGGGAATCCCTAATTTTAGTAGCCCCCCCGCCACGAACACACCCGCTCAGCCATCCGAAAATTGACCCCCTTGAAGTAAATACCAATACTACACGGTCTTTCTTTCTGTACTAATGTAGATCCACCTAACGTCTTTTAAATCTATCAGGGAACCCCACTGTTTTCATAGCTTATCATAATTGGACCTCCATTACTCTCCACTTCACAAGATTTAAGAGTAACTTTCCCATGTTGCTTTACTTCATCAAATGTTATTATCTTTTAGTCATGGTTCTAGTCTTACAATATCTCCTTCCTTTAACACTGGTCATGTTTTCTCCCTCTGTGATACTGTGCTTGCCTTGTTTTACTCTTCTGTTTCAGCAGCACTCCCCACAATTCTTAGCTACAGAAAGGTTGCCAATGGTGGGTTTTTTTGTACCAGCAGGCTTTGTACTGAATAAGAGCCAAATTCTTCCTTTGGAGTGTTTTCCCAGTCAACCAGGGTTAAGTAAGGATCATGATGATCTATTTAGGCTTCTTTCAGCAACCTTTTTGTTTTCTGAACTACTCTTGCCATTGGACTATGCATAATTTGGAGACAATATTTTGTGCTTAAAGTACCAATCCGTGGCACTCACAGGTTGAGAGCTGGGATACTTTAAGTTCCTCCTAGAATTCCTGTTTTGTACTCACACTAATAATTTTGATAAAATTAAGAGGAAATAGTGTGATTTAAGCCTTGATGTACAATAGAACTCCTGCTATCCTGTAGTAGGTTAGACTCAAAATAATTTGAACAATGGTCTACTGCAATGATCTTTTTTTTCCATCTAGGATGAACACATCTACAGCTACTATTGATCACAGCCGGGTATACAGGCAGGAAGTGAATGGGTGACCACCAGGAAGAGTAAGAGATGCAGGCAGGTAGTGCAGGGGTCCCCTGTGGCCATCCCCCTCTCAAACAGATATGCCACTTTGGATGCTGTTGGGGGGGATGACTTATCAGGGGAAGGCAGCAGCAGCCAACTTCCTGGCACCACGGGTAGCTCTGCTGCACAGGCTGGGAGGAAAAAGAGTGGCAGAGCTATAGTGATAGGGGACTCAATTGTAAGGGGAATAGACAGGCGTTTCTGCGGCCGCAACCGAGACTCCAGGATGGTGTGTTGCCTCCCTGGTGCAAGGATCAAGGATGTCTCGGAGCGGCTACAGAACATTTTGGAGGGGGAGGGCGAACAGCCAGCTGTCGTGGTGCACATAGGCACCAACGATATAGGTAAAAAAGGGGATGAGGTCCTAAAAGCAGAATATCGGGAGTTAGGAGGTAAATTAAAAAATAGGACCTCAAAGGTAGTAATCTCAGGATTGCTGCCAGTGCCACGTGCTAGTCAGAGTAGAAATAGGAGGATATTTCAAATGAATACGTGGCTAGAGGAATGGTGCAAGGGGGAGGGATTCAAATTCCTGGGACACTGGAAACGGTTCTGGGGGAGGTGGGACCAGTACAAACCGGATGGTCTGCACCTGGGCAGGGCCGGGACTGCTGTCCTAGGAGGAGTGTTTGCTAATGCTGTTGGGGAGGGTTTAAACTAAAGTGGCAGGGGGTTGGGAACCTGAGCAGGGAGAGAGAGGAAAGCGTAACAGGAAGGGACAGAAGGTATGGAGTAATAGGTAAAGTGTTAAAAAAGGAAAAAGCAGGAACTAAGCGTCACAAAACAGATTTGAAAGTTCTTTATCTGAATGCACGTAGCATTCGTAATAAAATGGACAAGTTAACGGCACAAATAACTACGTATGGGTATGATCTTGTGGCCATTACAGAAACATGGCTGCAGGGTGACAACGACTGGGAATTAAATATGCCAGGGTATTTAACAATCAGGAAGGACAGGCAGGAAGGAAGGGGAGGTGGGGTGGCTATGTTAATAAAGGAAGGAATCACTGTAATACAGAGAAATGATATTGGGACAAAGCATCAAGATAATGAAACAGTTTGGGTGGAGATAAGGAATAATAAGGGAAAAAAAACATTAGTGGGCGTAGTATATAGGCCTCCTAATAGTTGCAACTCTGCTGGAAGAAGTATTAATCAGGAGATAGTCGGGGCATGTAATAAGGGAACAGCCATAATTATGGGGGATTTTAATTATCATATTAACTGGACAAATCAAATTGGGCAGAGCAGCCTTGAGGACGAGTTCATTGAGTGCATCAGGGATGGATTTCTTGAGCAGTATGTAACTGATCCTACAAGGGGGCAGGCAACCTTGGACCTGGTCCTGTGTAATGAGTCAGGATTAATTAATAATGTCCTAGTTAAGGATCCCCTTGGAACGAGCGACCACAACATGGTTGAATTCCATATCCAATTAGAGGGTGAGAAGGTTGATTCTCAAACAAGCGTACTGAGCTTGAATAAAGGAGACTATGATGGTATGAGAGCGGAATTGATTAAAGTGGACTGGGAAAATAGATTAAAGGGTAAGACGGTACATGAGCAGTGGTGTTCATTTAGGGAGTTATTTTACAACTTTCAAAATAAATATATTCCACTGAGGAAAAAAGGGTGTAAAAGAAATGACAGCCATCCGTGGCTAAGTAAAGAAATCAAGGATAGTATCCGACTAAAAACAAGGACATATAAGGTAGCCAAACTTAGTGGGAGGATAGAAGATTGGGAATTCTTGAAAAGACAGCAAAAAGTAACTAAAGGATTGATTAAGAAAGGGAAGTTAGATTATGAAAAGAAATTAGCAAAAAATATAAAAACAGATAGCAAGAGTTTCTATAGTTATATAAAAAGAAAAAGGGTGGCTAAGGCAAACATAGGTCCCTTAGAGGATGAGACCGGGAAATTAATGGTGGGAAACATGGAGATGGCAAAAATGCTGAACAAATATTTTGTTTCAGTCTTTACAGTAGAGGACACTAAGAGTATCCCAACACTGGACAAACAGGGGACTCTCGGGGGGGAGGAGCTAAATACGATTAAAATCACTCAGGAGATGGTACTCAGTAAAATAATGGGACTCAAGGCAGATAAATCCCCTGGACCTGATGGCTTCCATCCTAGGGTCTTGAGGGAAGTGGCAGTAGGGATTGTGGATGCTTTGGTGATAGTTTTCCAAAATTCCCTGGACTCAGGAGAGGTCCCGGCAGATTGGAAAACTGCTAATGTAACACCGTTATTTAAAAAGGGTAGTAGGCAGAAGGCTGGAAATTATAGGCCAGTTAGCTTAACATCTGTGGTGGGTAAAATTTTGGAGTCTATTATTAAGGAGACAGTAACGGAACATTTAGATAAGCATAATTTAATAGGACAAAGTCAGCATGGCTTTATGAAGGGGAAGTCATGTCTGACAAATTTGCTTGAGTTCTTCGAGGATATAACGTATAGGGTGGATAAAGGGGAACCAGTGGACATAGTGTATTTAGACTTCCAGAAGGCATTCGACAAGGTGCCACATAAAAGATTATTACTAAAGATAAAAAATCACGGGATTGGGGGTAATATTCTGGCATGGGTGGAGGATTGGTTATCGAACAGGAAGCAGAGAGTTGGGATAAATGGTTCATTTTCGGACTGGCAACCAGTAACCAGTGGTGTTCCACAGGGGTCGGTGCTGGGTCCCCAACTCTTTACAATCTATATTAACGATTTGGAGGAGGGGACCGAGTGCAACATATCAAAATTTGCAGATGATACAAAGATGGGAGGGAAAGTAGAGAGTGAGGAGGACATAAAAAACCTGCAAGGGGATATAGACAGGCTGGGTGAGTGGGCGGAGATTTGGCAGATGCAATATAATATTGGAAAATGTGAGGTTATGCACTTTGGCAGGAAAAATCAGAGAGCAAGTTATTTTCTTAATGGCGAGAGACTGGAAAGTACTGCAGTACAAAGGGATCTGGGGGTCCTAGTGCAAGAAAATCAAAAAGTTGGTATGCAGGTGCAGCAGGTGATCAAGAAAGCCAACGGAATGTTGGCTTTTATTGCTAGGGGGATAGAATATAAAAACAAGGAGGTATTGCTGCAGTTATATAAGGTATTGGTGAGACCGCACCTGGAATACTGCATACAGTTTTGGTCTCCATACTTAAGAAAAGACATACTTGCTCTCGAGGCAGTACAAAGAAGGTTCACTCGGTTAATCCCGGGGATGAGGGGGCGGACATATGAGGAGAGGTTGAGTAGATTGGGACTCTACTCATTGGAGTTCAGAAGAATGAGAGGCGATCTTATTGAAACATATAAGATTGTGAAGGGTCTTGATCGGGTGGATGCAGTAAGGATGTTCCCAAAGATGGATGAAACTAGAACTAGGGGGCATAATCTTAGAATAAGGGGCTGCTCTTTCAAAACTGAGATGAGGAGAAACTTCTTCACTCAGAGGGTGGTCGGTCTGTGGAATTTGCTGCCCCAGGAAGCTGTGGAAGCTACATCATTAGATAAATTTAAAACAGAAATAGACAGTTTCCTAGAAGTAAAGGGAATTAGGGGTTATGGGGAGCGGGCAGGAAATTGGACATGAAGCTGAGTTCGGATCGGTCAATGCCCTGTGGGTGGCGGAGAGGGCCCAGGGGCTATGTGGCCGGGTCCTGCTCCGACTTCTTGTGTTCTTTAGATTTGTGGTTGGGATCAGATCAGCCATGATCTTATTGAATGGCGGAGCAGGCTCGAGGGGCCGATTGGCCTACTCCTGCTCCAATTTCTTATGTTCTTATGATATGGGCATTATGTGACATCAATGGTTTACGATTTTGATATGCATTATAAATAACACGCAGAGAAATGTTATCTTTGATTTCTGGTTCATAACAGGCCAGTATATAACATTTCTGGCTTCACACCAACATTCTTCAATTCCCAACATTTCTGGGCTGGATTTTCTGCATCATCTCTGCTCTCATGTCTCTAGGGATTATGATTCTGTTTCTTTCAAACAAGATCTTATCTTGAACAGACACATTGGGCTCAATTTTAACATTGAAAAACGGGTGGGTTGGGGGCGGGGGGGCATTGAAAATTGCCACCATTTCAGATCCACCCTCGACCCACCTTCAACCCGCCCATTTCTGGTTTTCACCAGGGTGGGACGAGGGGCGTGCGACCAACCCGCTCCCAGGAGGCGGGTCGGGCCATTAAACCTTTCAGCAGTCTGGTCATAAGTGTTTTTCAATTTTTGTGGATATTAATTTTTAGGCGGTTGCAGTTCTGATACAGGAAGACACTGCAACCATGTTAATATTCTCAATCTCTTAAGTTAATTCATTATCAACTTCAACTACCCAGAAAAGGTAGTTGATTCAGGGAGAATTGGTACCTTTTAAAAGGAGCTGAAGTTATATCTATTGAGTATGGAGTTGAGGGTTATAACAATATTAATAGTACTACTTGATTTTTTCTTCAAGGATGTAGGGGAAGGGACTTAGTATTTCCTAACATAATGAATCAGCAGATGGGCGGGAGGGAAGTATATGATAAAATAATTAAACATGGGTTCTAGATGGAGTGGGCCTCATGGGATGAATGGCCTTTTTTACTCTGGATTGTCTTATGTTCTTATGTCGGTTTGGTCAGAAGTACTTGTGGTCTTTCTTTGACTTTACCTGTTTAGGCAAGTGGAATCTATTCAAAGTATCAGCAATGTGCATATCCTGCCTTTGCTGTACCTCACTTTCAAAGTGTACTTCTGCAAACACAAGAGTATTCTTTGTAATTACTTGGATGTGAAGAGGAGAGGTTTCTTAACAATAATTGCCTGAGGCTTAAGGCCAGTCTACATCACACTTCCTCCTCAATTAGATCGCATCCATACACATGGCAAGCATCTCGTTCTCAATCTGAACATAGTGTCTTTTACTTGGGGTGAATGATCTAAAGACATAGTCCAACGGCTATTCTTTTTGCACCAAAGCTGCACCAAGATCTGATTCTGGTTCTCCACATCGTAACATCTAAAGCTGGATATTGTGATGAGCTTTTTGATTTCAGTCATAGCTTAGTGACGAATCTCTAACTAGTGCCGCTTACATCTTTATCTTCCAGACATCTCAGTGCTTCAGTTAAAGTTGACAAATGGAGTAGCAACTTCGGAAGATGGTTCAGCTGCATCTATTTGGGCGAACATACATTGTTTGCTTGAGGCATTGACAGGATAGTTGGTTTCAACCTATCCACAGTTAACACATGACCTGCAAAGCACCGCAGTAAAACACAAACTACGTTTTCCGATTTAACTTCACTCAGTGTTCAACAGACCACTTTCTTTCTTATTGTAAAGTGCTCCAAGACATCTTCCTGCACGAGGGGTGATATATAAATGCAAGTTGTCGTTGTTTTCTCTCACTTGTTCTCCCAAGCTAGTCAAAGTCTTGCGATGATCTGCTGTGGTACCCAAAGACCACCCTCTCCATAAAGTAAATGTCATTTGAAATAACTTCTACGCCTAAAAAACATGGGGGATTAATATTGGTGGAAACACCAGAAAGACGGCAGTTTTCTTTGGTTTCTGAGACTCTTCCACCAAAATTATGGCAGGCGAGTGGGAAAGCCCTGTGGAAATTCACTCCTTTGCAGTTTCATGCATTTACCACTGATATTCCACTGAAGTTGATGTAATATCAAGCGCCATATGCAGACACTGATATCCTGCAAATGGAGCAGTGAGGATTGTGGATAGACTTGATTCCTTGTCCAAATTAACTTGACAGAACCATCTTTAACATCTAGTATGGATAAAATCTTGATTTGCTGAATTAGTGGCATTGATAATGGATAGCGAGACCCATTAATTGCCCAGTTTGAATCTTTAGGATCAATACAAATTTGCCGTTTGTTGACACCAGTCACCAGAATTATAGGTTCGCTCACCAAAACAAGCACTTCTTGCTTGCGACAAATTCACCAATTGCTTTCTTCAGAAGCTCTTTCAATACCATAGGAATTTTGCACTGCCGAATTCACACTTTGCTCTACTTGATTCTGCTGTGTTCCTTTTGGACAAACCAGGAAATTAAAACATCCCCACACACATTCAGAATTTTATTATGTCAGTGATTCATCTACTGTCCTGTTATTGACAGTATTTACATAATATCTTGTGCATCAGCCACCAACACCTACAGAAAGTTTAGTTCCTGATGTTCCTCACTCAGCAATGGTATGGCATTTTTAGCTACAACATGGAACTCAAAACTGTGTGCCACTGCTACTATAGTACAGTTCAGTCTAAATTTACCTATTGGATACATCACAGATCCATTATTTAAATTTAGTTTAGCTTTAGTCTTTTTGAAAGCATTTGCGTACTTTATGAGTGAGATACCCCATAGCTCCACAATCTAGCTGAAACTTAACTTCTAAGTCACCATTGAACCTAACTGTCAGAACAATTTCGGAATAGTTTTTTTCAAATCCTTCACTGTTCAAATCACATTCGCAGATTCACAAACTTGTTCATTCCTTTAGGACTTGTAGCTGTTTTTTTTTGTCTCTGTCTTTCCCTTGGTAGCAAAATGATTTTTTAAACAAACCATTTACATATCTGTCTGAACACTGATCCTTATTCTTTGGATATTTCTTTCTGATAGGCAATCAATTCACCTCAAATCAGTTTGCACTTCTCTTTTGGTTAGGTTATTCTTGGCACTCCCCTTTTTACCTAACTGTACGAGTAGTTTCATCATGACTAAGCAGCTGCATCTGAGACTGGTTACTTCATCTTCTCTTACCATATCCACAGCTTTCTTTAGATCAAAGTCTAGGGGCTCAATTTTACAATTGGCGGGTTGGCAGCAGGGAGGGGGTTGAAGGTGCACGTGGCAAATCCGCATGAACAAAACTTACCGTTTCCGACGTGCTCGCATGTTGATTGCTGATGATTAACGTCCTCTCCGGATTTTGCGCCTGGCAGCCAGCCTGATTGACGGGCTGGCTGCCGTCAGGAACTGCAACGCGAGTTGGGGGGGGGGTGAGAAAGAGAGAGAGCCAGACGTCATCCGGCACTGGAATGGAAGACCGTGGGGGTGGGGGGAGGGGAAGATCAGGGGGAGAGGGGAAGATTGCGGGGGGGGTGGGGGAGAGGAGAAAATTGGGGGGGGGAGAGGAGAAGATTGGGGGGGGGGGGAGAGGGGAAGATTGGGAGGACATCGGGGGGTGAAGAGGGGGTCATCGGAGTGGAAGACACGGACATCGGAGCAGGGTGCAAAGGTAGGTTAATTTAGTGTTTTCACTTCCAGCTCTGGTTTTTTATTTAATTTATTTAGTTTCTTTTTCCCTGATCCAGCCCTTCACGTCTGGTTTCACCAGGCATGAATCAGAAGCGGTGGGCAAGCTGCCCAGGTAAGTTAAAAATCATTACAATCACTTAATCTGTCACAGGTAAAATGCCTTAAGTACCTCAATGAGGTACTTTTGGCTCTTTAACTGTCATCCCACTGGCTTTAATTGCCGGTGGGACTTCCGTTTTCGGGTCGCCTGCGCACACAGGTGGGTCCCTGGGAAACTCCGAATTCAGCGTGTTGGAGCCAGCTTCCGAACCGGAACGGGATTTCCGCGATTTTCGGAGCCCCCCCGCCCTCATTGCACCCACAATTGCCTCCTAAAATCCAAAGTCTCTCAGCAGTCTTTCTTGCACGTGGTTGCTTCTGCCTCCAACATAATTCCAACACAGATCAGAGATTCCTTTGTCTCACTAAAATCACAAGTACCTGCAATTCTCCTTAACTCTGTAACATAGTGATCAATTAGTCCATTTCCTCATTTCTTGAAAAAAAATCTCTCATTTATAGTATTCTGCCTTAGCTGGAAAATTACCTCAAACTCACATGTAACGTGTATTTCCTTTATATCACCCATCATTTCCTATATAAGCATGTTAGTCACATGAACAGCTTCATTACCAATCAGGCCAGCCTTGGCTCAATGGGAGCACTCTCATCTCTGAGTCAGAAGGTTGTGGGTTCAAGTCCTACTCCAGAGGCTTGAGCACAAAATCTAGGCTAACACTCCAGTGCAGTACTGAGGGAGTGTTGCACTGTTGGAGGTGCCATCTTTTGGATGAGACTTTAAACCAAGGCCCGATCTGCCCTCTTAGGGGGACGTAAAAGATCCCACGGCACTCTTCGAAGAAGAGCAGGGCAGTTGTCCCCGTGGGCTTGGCCCATATTTATCCCTCAACCAACATCACTAAACAGATTATCTGGTCATTATCTCATTGCTGTTTGTGGGAGCTTGGTTGCCGTGTTTCCTACATTATAACGGTGAACATAGAAGTGCTGAGTGAAATAGCTGAGTAATGATTAACATCACTTGAACCAATATTATTCCTAACCGAAACCCTAGCACCAAACTAGAAGAAGCTTAAGCAAAGGTGGATGAATTATGAGTTAGCAACAGTGTTGCAGGGAAAGGGGGAGCCTTAATAGTCGCAGCACCCCATGCAATGAAAAAATAAAGAAAATAAAGAAAGAACTTGCATTTATATAGCACCTTTCATGGCCCCAGGACGTCCCAAAGCACTTCACAGCCAATGAAGTACTTTTGAAGAGTAGTCACCGTTACAATTTAGGAAACACAGCAGCTAATTTGCACACACCAAGCTCTCACAAACAGCAACATTGAAGTCACACAGTCCTTAGATGCAACCACACTGAGAGTCATAATTTTTAACAATGTCACTTAATTTTTATTTATATTTGTCTAGTTTAATTCACATGGAAGCCAAAGGAAAATAACTAAAGAACTGGTGGTCAGTTCTACCCCTTAATTACTACACATGGGTTGTAACAGCCACTTAAAAGAGCGATAGAACTCATCTCACACCCAAGAGCTCTTCTTAATCTCTAGGTTTTATCCACAGGCCTTTCAATTGTACTTGAATGATGTGATGTACTAATGAATACTCTTTTGTCCGTTCTAACCAATGTCCAATTCTGTTGACCGTGAGGTCAGCAACATTTTGGAAAGCACATCAAATATAAGTTCAGACAACTTTTTTACATGCTCTATCAGGTTAGAGCAGTGAATATGACTCACCTCTGGCTGGCTGTCACTCCTAGCTATGACATTAAGTGGTCTTTGCAAAACTATACTGATTTTATGGATGTTGCCATCAGTCCCATTTATTTTTAAGATGTCATAGAATCATAGAAGAATCATAGAATAGTTACAGCACAGAAGGAGGCCATTTGGCCCATCGAGTCAGTGCCGGCTCTCTGCAAGAGCAATCGAGCTAGTCCCACTCCCCTGCACTTTCCCCGTAGCCCTGCAAATTTTTTCCCTTCAAGAACTTATCCAATTCCCTTTTGAAAGCCATGATTAAATTTGCCTCCACCATCCCCTCAGGCTGTGCATTCCAGATCACAACCACTTGTTGTGTAAAAACGTTTTTCCTCATGTCACCTTTGGTTCTTCTGCCAATCACCTTAAATCTTTGTCCTCTGGTTCTTGACCCTTCCACCAATGGGAACAGTTTCTCTCCATCTATTCTGTCCAGACCCTTCATGATTTTGAATACCTCTATCAAATCTTCTCTCAACCTTCTCTGCTCTAAGAAGAACAACCCCAGCTTCTCCAGTCTATCCACGTAACTGAAGTCCTTCATCCCTGGAACCATTCTAGTAAATCTCTTCGGCATCCTCTTTAAGGCCTTCACATCATTCCGAAAGTGCTGTGCCCAGAACTGGACACAATACTCCAGTTGTGGCCGAACCAGTGTTTTATAAAGGATCATCATAACTTCCTTGCTTTTGTACTCTATGCCTCTATTTATAAAGCCCAGGATTCTGTATGCTTTTTTAACCGCTTTCTCAACCTGCCCTGCCACCTTCAAAGATTTGTGCACATATACCCCCAGATTTCTCTGTTCCTGGACCCCTTTTAGAATTGTACCCTTTAGTTTATATACGTTGCATCTCTTTAAATCCGAGGTGTAGCCTGATGTGTCAGATATTCTCTCCTTCCACCTTTGATGAGCTCCCAACAAGAGGCTCCATCTATACTAGGATTTCACCTTGAATACTAAATAGACCTACCTAAGAAGATCCATTGGGGTTGTATGTTTCCAAGTTATGTACGTGTAAAGCCTGAAGCTCACCATTTCTAAAGCCTCAGCGCTGGGACCAGAAAATTTACCCTATAATTAGCAAATTAACTAATAGGACTGCAGGACATAAATGTGAATTAATTGAAAGTAAATTTGGAACAGCAATTAGGAAGTCATTCTTTATTTAGAGTGTGATAAACATTTGGAATATTTGCTAGGTGAGGTAGTGGAGGCAAACAGGCTGAAATTGTATGCGAGATATTACTAACAAACACATTAATGCATTCACATGATATTCTTTTGCCCACTGTTTTCAAAAAACATTTTATTAAAAAATCACAATCGCCATTGATTTTAATGGGGGTGGAGCTATGATAATTAACGTCTCACTGTTTTCGGTGAGGGTAACGGCAGAGCGACACAAAAATCCCAGGAAAATATGGAATGGCGTTATTAATGGCCTAAGTCACTAAGTCCATAATTTCCTCCATCTTTTACTGCATTCAAGAGTCCATACAATGGCGCAACTCCCCAGGAAAATCTGGTCTATTATTTGAACTATAAGTGAATTTAAATTTAGTTCTCACTCGCACTATACATATATGTATATAAATATACACCTAACTAAAAATATGATTTAAATAAATTAAATAAATATATTTTAAAATGAACAGATTTAACTTAGTGTGTGCTTTATCCGGTTAACATATCTCCATAAATGCCTGCATACACTATTTAAATGCAGCCATTAATCCATTTAAAATGAATAGGTTAAAGACTGGGTTAAGAAAACAACAGTCAAGAATTCATGCAAACATGTTAACCAGTGTGCTGAAAATAGCACACAGAGGTCATGCAGTCCATAAATGTACTGTTATAAGCTTTGCTGTGCCCTTTTAACTTGGGTTAGATGTTTACTGTCACTAAATAAAATAGAAGAAATAATATCTTAGAGGAAAAACAGACTTTTTGCAGATGATTAAAGTACATAGTGTAAGGGAGCAGTAAATCACAGATTGAAGTAAGACGTAGTTAATGGAAGATAACACACAATCAGCTAGGTAATCTGCCTTTTATTTCACAAGTGAGTTATCTAAGTCTTTCTCATGAGTGAAATAAGAGACAGATTGCACTGCCTGACTGGGTATTGATCTTTTTATTATATGTGTGTGACTCCTTTTTACAAACTACAAGTACGTGAATAACATTCACATTCCATCACACTGCTGTTGGACGCACTGGATGTAAAATGTGAGAAAATGTGCTCTTGTTAGACAGAGTGAGAGTGAGAGCAGAGATTGTACTGAATAGTAACCAACTGAAAATGGAATTTACGCCACCAGTAAGTCTCAGTGTATTCTGTTCATTAATGTGTAGAAACTTTGTACTGATTGACATGTCATAAAGTTTTGGGTTATTAATCACAATTGTATAAAATATATAGAACCGCCAAGTAAAATAAAATTGATAAGTATGGTGAGTGGTATATAATGCCTCCCATTACTGAATAATAATATCATTTTCAAAATCCTCCACAAAGCCCTTCTCTTCTGTCACCCCTCCTGGCTCAGTGTCTACTTTCCCCATTACAAATTTGGGGTGTTCTTTACTTGAAAGGCACTATAAAAATGCAAGTTGTTGCTACCGTTGTGGTGGCCTCCGTACTACTTTGCCCACCATCTTGAAAATCCTCCTAGTAACAACTACATTTAAATGATGGGCAGTTAATAATTTGTCACTGGGCTACTTTTTGGCTCCGCAACCAAGAGGTATCAATAAATTTAAATCATGCTAGCGTGTATTTTTACCCTTATGGCCTAACAATAGTGATGCCTCCCATTTTGGTTCCTTGCTCACCTGATGATTTTAATATGTATTTGTGTTCTTATAAATTTAACTAGTCCCCTAACAAATTATTACAAGCAAAGTTTTTGAAATGTTAACTGAGATAGTTCTGGGGAACTAAAAGGAGTGGCACAGCTATTCCAGCCCCAGCAGCTGAATAATTCATACCAATGAGACACTGTTGAATTTAAAAATGTACTTTCAACAGTCTGTGTCCCTACCATAGTGGAACAACCTTTATATATTCAGGTACAATAGTTCCTCCACTCAATGTTGAGCATTGGCATGGTACATTCAAGGTTGCTTGTAATCAATCTTCATTTTTATCTTAATTATGTTTAAATTACTAAACACTAAGCTATGGTCTACTCCACTTAAGATGGATCAGAATGAGTTCCTTTTAAGAACAAGTTTCATCCACACAGACTTTCATTTCATTTTCACAGTACTGGATTCTTCATTAAGTGCAAGATATCTTGCATACAGTTCTTAGTTTCAGTTGGAGTGTGTTTTAGTGACCAATATCCTGTATGGAATTACAACTTCATGCCAACATGATAAGAGATTGAACCCACAAAGTTAACAATGTAAATCACACATGATGCAAAAAAAATGCATACCCCAGATGATTTAGCTAGAGACTCAAGCAGGCCACACAGGCAAGGGGCATGAGCAGGGAGGCAGCTTTTTCCCCCTTAAGAACATCAGCGAACCAGTTGTGGTTTTACAACAAACTAGTAGCTTTCACGGACATTTTCTAGTGCTAACCCACAATTTACCAGGTTCACGGAATTTAATTTCATAATTTGTCACAGTGGGATTTGAACCCAGGACCGCTAACCCAGTAGCATAACCACTACACTACCATTCATCCCTGAAGCAGCAACATTGATTGTTTGCATTTAAGTAAATGATTGAAATTTATCCTTTTTACAGAGGATGAAGTTCCCCTTTAACTGAGACATGCCAAATATTCCTTCAAATATTCCTTCAATCAAACTCATCAGCGACAATTAGATATGAGTCATAATAAAATATTGACTATAATCTGCAGCAATACTTTTTGACTAACATTAAAGAGCTGAGACACATGCCTTCAGGTATAATCACATACAGTTTTAAAGGAGAGCTGTATATATTTAACTGGTCACGCACCTGTAATTTTAAGTAGCACTGACCTTTCGGTTGGTGCCGAGAAATTCCTGACATTATTCAGCACTTGATAACTCCAATAGGCAATGCAACAGCTCAAACTGCACAGTCTTGTATATTAAATATGCTTCATCGAAAACAATCTTAACAAATATTTTTCAACGTATAATTATGACACAGATATAATTTTGCAAAGCAACGAAATGGGCCGAGTGGCAGTCTCTTATATATCCAGATCTATTAGATTTCCAAACAGTCACAAGGCAATAATTCTACAGCATTAAGCAAGTCCTGCAAAGTGCATTGTAGTTTTTAATCGGAGACCATGTTTTTCAGTGGCATGGGAGAAACTTTTCTTGTAGTGCATTTATCAAGTGACACTCTGTCGGCAATATTAAATGTATTGCCATCATAAGGATAAAGGATATAATCAGTCATTAAAATAAAGGGGAAAAAAGACCCTCACAGAGAATAAGGGAAAAAAAATCAATATTGTGATAAAAAAACACGGCAACAACAGAAAACTGCAAAGAGTACATTTTGTTCTTCTGATTCTTTTTATTCCTTTTTTCCACCTTTCCTCCTTGCTATTTGATTCACTCTTTCATTTATTTTCTTTTATGGCTTGGTTTCAACTTAGTTCACAATAAACAAGGCGGATAAACATTTCTCTCATGGTTTGGAAAATTAAAGAAGCATTATCATTCGTAAAAGCAGCAGTGGTCCTAGGGCCAGCTGGTCTATTAGCTCTTCACTTCAAAACTGTTTCTGAAAGCGTTTTACACTTTTATTGATGTTAGAAAAGCTGCTGCTACTCATGCAATTACAATAAAACTTAAAGAAACAGACAAAATGGCAGACATCGCCATGTTCATACGATGGTCCGACCAACATCCATCTTAAGGCTAATGTTCACAACAGTGTTCTACAAAGGTATAGTTTTGTCTCATCTTTTCACAAATGAACATTTGTGGAATTATTGCAAAAATATTTCCGATAAACTAAACTAATCTGTTCCTCAACACTTTCTGAATAGTGCTACACATTGGCAATACAAAAATCATTTTATGATATTCATAATTAAACTAACAACCAAACAAATCTTCTTTATTTTTGTGTCATTCAGTCTACAACAACCTACGGTTCCTTTAAAAAAACATATAAATAGTCTGAAGCTCTTGGGGGTTGACAGTTTATTTTTAATATGTCAGAACCGAAGCAATAAGCAATAATTTTAAAAGTTTTATTTTAACGATTTATAATATATTAAAATGTTGTAAAAAGCAAGCAGACAGACCATCAGCTGAAAGTGATCCCAACAGTCATAAAAATTGAATCATAATAATTGTTTTGATAATAACACAGCTTAGCACCAGCTTGCCTTCCATGTCCGATGCTGCAGAACACCAAAAAGATTCAGGAGAGAAGTTTTGAACAATTTTCTCTAAATATATCAAACTCATTATTTCACTATCGATGTAACTCTAAATAATGGTTTGAATTTTCTGATAATTTTAAATTATCAACAGTATTTTGTTGCTGCAGCCTTTCACAATTCTGTCATTTATCATTCTGATTTCATTTCATTATAAATGTAAAACAAATCTTTAGTCTAGAGTCTATTCTATTTGCAGCAATGATAGGTCATCTATGCACACTTATTAAATGCTCGGCAATGTTTCTGAACTGATTTTTCTCCACCGTCTCAGACACCTTGAAGTAGGACAAACACACAAGGATCCATTTCAAATATTATATCATAAAATGAAAATCATTATATCATTTAATTGCACTGCAGAAATACCCCAGTAGATTTCACTAATATTTTATGCAGACAAAATTCAGCAAGACCAATGTAAAATACATTGTAGCATAATGACATTTTTCTGTCTGTTACCGACTCTTTCTCAGAAACTGCATAATTAAGACTATTGTTCAGTTAAATGTTAGTTAAGTGAAAAGAATCAAACACTGCAGTTATACACAAAACATCCTATTGATCTTCTGTTGCTCAACCCATGCGTTTCATTCATGATATCAAAATCTTAGAATTATCTGCCCCAATTGGATTTTCTGCATTATTTTAGCACACTGAGCAGAGAAATTAAAACAAATAATTATTCTCCTAGTGTTTTGATTTATGTCAGAATCTCAAGTGCACATCGTACATTGTATCCTGCATCTACAACTTATGCCTCTCAAAAAATGATGGTTCCTTCATTTACTGCTAGCTAAGAATGAAGACTTACCCACCAAGACCAAATTCAAATAGCTCCAAGAATGGTTCCTTTATCTACATATGCTGTTAGTCCCAGTTCAGGATTTGGAAGGAGATGGAAAACTATCATGGAAGAGAATCAGCAGAGAAGACAAAAAAAAAGAAAGTGTTTCACAATTTCCTCGCCATGTTGCGGAAAAGCAAGACTGGGACCCCCCAACAGGCACCTTTATATAGCAACGCACAGTGTGACAAAACGCTAGCTGTCATAATATGCCAGTTAGCATGTCCAATATGAGGCGATCGTTAGAGTCCCAAGGGTTAGGAGACAGGAGCGCTGAAGGAAAAAAGAAGAAAAAAAAGCACAGGGATCAATAGTGCTCTGGGAAATAAGGTAGAAAAGGTTATTTACTCTGCATTGATCTGTTGCTGCAGTAGTAAAGAGCCAGCCTGTTTTCCCAGACAAATCTTTTGTTAACCTTTTAGCTGAAACATACTCACAAGGCAACAAGGGAAAGCACTAACAGGTGTAGATTATGGATCGAAGCAGGTCATGGTACTGCTGTCGCTGCCTTGTGCCCATGTAGCAACAACCTGAAGAAATTCAAACATCAATAGGGATAATAAGGGCAAATTTATCAAGAGCCGGCCTAGACTTGCTGGAAGCCTGGCTTCGTCCAATTGCCCAGATGAGGCTCGATTGATTTGGACATTCTTTTTCCTCAACATATTATCAATACTGACATCGCAAATTTGTTTGCTTCCCTGCGCCACACTTATTCTCAGCAGCACAAACAGCTTGATTGCTACTGAGCACAAGTCCTCTTAATGATTGAATGGATGCAATTATAATAAAAACTGATTAATTAAAGTAATAATATCCCCTCATGTTGCCTTTTAAAAGCTCTACGGTATTTCGAGCCTGTAAGAGTAGGCTCCATAAGTAGCAGGGACAATTTACAGATACAGTAGTTGGCTTTTCAAATATTACATTAGTTGTAATTGCAACCAAGAAAAGTGATAGCATAAAACGGTAATGAAGGAGCAGTGAGAAGAACCCAGAATGGGTTCCTGCTTCTTAAACCTTTCCATTCTCATCATTTTGGGACGAATCGGCCAGATTATTTCTGATTATCTTTAGTAAAGAATTGTTGGTGTAACCTCTCAGTGTTTTATAATATATCCTTTTAAATACTTAGTGTAAAATATTATTGAACAAGAGATGAAATTCAAATACAAATTTGATATCATTGGGGGTTCCCAGAGCAACCTTTTCTTAAAATGCACTGTTTGGACATATTAAGTTATTTGCTGATAAGGGTCTTACAATTACTTTTGATTTCTAAGTATTGCTGAATTTGGTTACCCTTTAAATCAAATTGTTCTTGTAATTAAGAAAAATCAAGGTAAACAGCTACACGGAATTTATCAGAGATTATCTTGTTGCCATTGCAGTTCCATTCAGGCCAAGATATGAGCTTACTATTAATCTTGATCAAATAATTATTTCATAAGGGGATTAGTTGGGTTAGTAATTAGCCAAGCTGTAATATTACATATAATCTAGGAAACATGTTTCAGTGTGGGGAGTCTATCCATTTCTACTTCTGAATTGCTAAAAGCCAGAGAATTGGGGGATGTTCATGTGTACAGCTCAGTTTTTCAGTTATGGGAGCAGTCAGAGTACGAACGCAAGTGTTTGAAAGAATGCAGCCGATAGAATGATGATTACAGTTAATAGGCTAAATAGAATAGTTTTTAATTGGGTAACTTTCAAACCACCCAATTTCTCCTCATTTAAAGTTTACCCCTTTTAATTATTCGACAAGAAGCCATCCACAACAGTTGTCTTAGGAAATAATAATGTTTAAGAAATTAGAATGTGAATGTTCAGGACAACAATATCAGTAGTTGGATCATGGAACTCTCTTCTCCAAAAGAATAAGGGCGGCTGTTAACATCTCTGAAGATCAGTATGTACAGTTATTATACTACCTATGGGTGGATTCCATAACATTTGAAGACATCATTGTAAATAGTTAGAGTCTCCTCTCCCTAGTGGCACATGAGGCAGCCCATTTCTTCCACTGCTGTCTGTCCAGAGAAAGTTATTTGAATCTGATTGAATTGTAGTTTTCCATAGTCATTTAGAAGAGATTTTCCATTCCATTTCAAATGATACTAGAGGCTCCAGGAGAAATTGTTTATATTTGTAAGTCTGCAACAGACTCATCTTGTCTCTACGTTGTTTCTGTAACAAAAGTCATTTTTACTTGAATAGGCTGTTAGCCTGACTCACAACCCTATCAGAAGGGCCGTTGAACTGCCTTTAGTCTGGCTTCTACCTTTTGACTTGTCTGGGTTGAGCGGTCCTACCAACAACAGCAACTTGCATTTATATAGCTCCTTTAACATAGTGGAACGTCCCAAGGCGCTTCACAGGAGCGTAATCAGACAAAATTTGACACCGAGCCACATAAGGAGTTATTAAGACAGGTGACCAAAAGCTTGGTCAAAGAGGTAGGTTTTAAGGAGCTATACTCTTGCCAGCATTGCTCTCAGGGTCATAGGAAGTATGCAAGCCTTCCCACCATATCAAAGTGTAGTCTCTAGGAAAAGATGTAATTGTAATAAGATTTTGACCAAGATAACTAAATGGAGATGGAAAGTGAATATTTGAGATTACCAGAGCCTCCAACTTCTTCTAATTCATCCTTTAATGAGAATGCACTGCAAAAGTGATAATCAACTGAAGGGATGGGATACAGAATTATTAGTGCCACAAATGCACAACACCATCTGCATAGAGGGAAGCTCTGCAGATCCTTGTAACCACACAGACTCACTTTACTCCATTGTAGGCTATCAGGGACTGAATGGCTAATACAAATAACAGTTTGGGGACAACATCATTGTTTCTGTTGTCTCTATGAAGATCAAAAATCCATTTATGTGGATTCAGAATTCCTTTGTATCGTGCACATATATTATTCTTAAAAATGTATCTCTAAAATTAAATTCTTTGATATCTAAACCAAATCTAACTATCCTACTCTATTACAAGTTCTCAACTTTGATTTCAGCTTCCATGATTGTCTTTTTAAGTATTTTAAAAATATTATAATTGTAGTGAAATTATAAGCAGAGTTCTTTATATTCATGTTTCTTATTTCCCTACAAATAGTCATCAAGATAAACCTTCACCCTTGCAGTTATTTAGAAGACTTTGTGAAGGTATATTCCATTCTGTTTAAAATGATACTAGGGGGTGATTTTAACCCCCAAAAACAGGTGGGTTGGGAGCAGGTGGGAGTTGAAAATAGTTATCTTTTGGGTCGCGACCGTAATCCGGCTTTATTTCCGGGTTTAACTTGGGCACGTAAACGTACAGGCTTCCCACTGGAAATGCAAAGTCCAAATATTTTGCAGTTGCGACCCACAAAAACGACTATTTTCAAGTCCCAGCCGCCCGCAACCCACCCGTTCTTGGGGGTTAAAATCACCCCCTAGGAATTCTTTGTGACAAGTCAGACTAACACCTCTTGTTAAATGTGGTAATTCTTTCTCCAACAGAACACATTGTTTGCAATTATATAAGTATGGCTTTTGGGGAAAAATGGTTGCTATAGCTATTTTGCAATACAGGATCTTTTAGAAAATACTGAAATGATAGCAGGTCCGAGTACTTGTAGGAGAGAAAGTTACTTTTAGAATAACTTCTCTAAGCTTGTACTGTTTTTTCACCATTTTGGAAAAGTCCAAGGGGGGAGATATCCTTTGTTCACGAATGTTATTTTATTTGTAAGCAGATCCTTTATACTGCTGCTTATAATATCACTACAAATAGCAAACAGAGCAAATTTTCTCCCTCACAGTTATTTAGAGGAGAATTTCTATTCGGTTTCAAATGATACTAGAGGCTCCAGGAGAAATGATTTCTCCCCCCTCTCCCAAAGTACACACTATACTTTGTCCAAGTAACAAACATTTTTGGCACTTGTAACTGTTATTCTAAAATAAAATTGGACTGAACAGATAGACTTCAATTATCAGATTAGCATCTGGATGAGACAATTGAATCAAAAAGATTGCAAAAACAGGGCTAGGAAGGACTTATTTGAAAATATATTACAAGTAATTCAAAAATGTAAGTCAACCCTCACACAATGCAGATCATGCAATAAAATGTATTGTATAAGTTTAACAATTGGACAAAAAATAGGGGAGAAGATAGGGTAGAAGTTAAAGAGAGATTGGGGTTCAGGGCTTGGGTGGGAAGGAGACTGGAGAGTAGAATTGGCTTAAGGAGTAAGCAGAAATGCGGTAAGCAGCAGAGACAGCTGAACAGGTGGTGCCAATCTAGGTGATGAAGAAATCCATGAGCTCCTTGCACTTGGTATTGGAGGTGAGGCTGGAGAGAGCATGGGAGAAGGGTTTAAGGAGGTGGTCAGTAGTAGCGAAAAGTAGCCTGGGTTTATTTTTGCCCTCTAGGATGAATAATGGATGGCTTTGGCAGCGAAGAATGAGGCTTGGTCGAGATTGATGTGGTCAACTCAAATCTGGTGGTGAATGACTAAACCAGTTGTGCACCACATTTGCTCAGATTTGTCGGTCTCTGACTTGAGGGAGAGGAAATGGGGACTGTTCCAGCAGAAGGACAGGGATGGAAGACACTGAAGGCTTTGCTGGAGACAAGAGCATTGAAAGTAGAAGTGACGGGATGGTAGAGCAAATCAACATTTTCAGAGGTACTGGCGTTAGCAATTGCAGTTGTAAGCTGCTTGGGTGAGAGTTTTTTTTCGTGGGCAGGTAAGTTCAGCCAACCTAGCTAGAGATACCATACTTTATAACGATCCTGATAGCTGCATGGGCCTCGTTGTATCTGTGCTCTACTTCTGCCCATGGCTGCAGCAAGGGTGCCTTTAGCAAGGGCTAAAGAGGATAGCCTTGGTTTCAGAGGAGGCATCCTTCCGGTCTCCCTTCACCTTCAAATAAGCCTGAAACAACCAACTGTCTTAAAATAAACTGTGGCTGTTTCCCAGAAACTGATCTGTATGATGTGGTGTGGATGGCCTGACCAGCTGCATATTGATGGAATACAACTCCTTACTGTTCATGTAATCTATGTGCCAAGGGACCTGGATGGACACATGAGTGCCATTAATGATCCACTATACATTGGAAAAATCCAGTAAAATTGGGCAGCTCTGTCATTCTGCTGTTGTCGTTCAGTGGGGAAGGAGATGGAGGTGTTGGTCCTGCTGAATAAAGAATCAGGCACATGTTTGTCACAGCCTGACACTGCCGATGTCCCCTCTGATGGCCTGAAAGGAGCCAGAGGGATAAACGTTAACAGCAATGGTGCCCTGGTAGTGGCTGCATGTTTCCTTGAAGATGACACAGCTTTGTAGCTATTTCCCTCCTGAACTTGAGTTTGCAGAGGCACTGTTCCTTCATCGCTGTCAGACAACCGTGCATGGACCTATAGATACACAATGAGTGGCATATTGGTGGGTGAAGCCAGATCTTCTCTGGTGCCCTCTGTTATTCTGAGCATCCCTTCTTTGTTCCTTTGTATCTTCCATTAAATCAAATAACAGGGGAACACTAAGAGCAATTCCCATAGATTACAAAGTGTGAGGCAGCAAAAATAATTTAGCACTGCAATTTAAAGTGATCAGTTGCCTTGATGTGGGAATCTGACTGGCCTTTAATTGTCATTGACACAAATCTTGGAAGGGTAGTGAACAGTGAGGAGTTTAGTGACAGACTTCAAGTGGACATAGGCAGGCTGGTGGAATGGGTGGACATGTGGCAGATGAAATTCAATACAGAAAAATGTGAAGTGATACATTTCGGTCGCAAGAACGAGGAGAGGCAATATAAACTAAAGGGTACAATTCTAAAAGGGGTACATGAACAGAGAAATCTGGGGGTATATGTGCACAAATCATTGAAAGTGGCAAGGCAGGTTGAGAAAGCGGTTAAGAAAGCTTACGGGATCCTGGGCTTTATAAATAGAGGCATAGAGTACAAAAGCGAGGAGGTTATGATGAACCTTTATAAAACACCCGTTCAGCCACAACTGGAGCATTGTGTCCAGTTGTGAGCACTGCACTTTAGGAAGGGTGTGAAGGCCTTAGAGAAGGTGCAGAGAAGATTTACTGGAATGATTTCAGGGATGAGGGAATTCAGTTATATGCATAGACTAGAGAAGCTGGGGTTGTTCTCCTTAGAGCAGAGAAGGTTGAGAGGAGATTTGATAGATGTATTCAAAATCATGAAGGGTCTGGACAGAGTAGAGAGAGGGGTCAAGAACCAGAGGACATAGATTTAAGATGATTGGCAAAAGAACCAAAGGCGACATGAGGAAAAACTTTTTTACACAGCGAGTGGTTGTGATCCAGAATGCAGTACCCAAAGGGGTGGTGGAGGCAGATTCAATCATGGCTTTCAAAGGGGAATTGGATAAGTACTTGAAGGGAAAAAATTTGCAGGGCTACGGGGACAGGGTGGGGGAGTAGGACTAGCTGGATTGCTCTTGCAGAGAGCCGGCGCGGACTCGACGGGCCAAATGGCCTCCGTCCATGCTGTAACCATTCTATGATTTGAAATGGATGCAATTAATTCACTGCACAAGAAGTGTGTAGGCACAGGAAAGGTGCAGGATCCTCCCTCTTGTATACATTAATAAATTTGCATCGATAATGAAGTAAGCTGACATTCCACGTGATGACTGCGGCTGCTGGCTGGGAAACATTACATGAATTTATAGCACTGTGTTCAGTGAGTGTGAAGTGAGTAAATTCAGTAACACATGGTTATTTTCTTGCTCCTGCGCTCACAATTCCTGTCGGTGTAAGGACTTAACTGACAGAGGTTTTTTTTAAAAGATGTCGTCACCTCATGAAGTGATTATTGAGTGCAATGGCTGGCCCTGACACACATTTAGTGTCAATTTTCCCCAAAATTACTGGGCCTGGGAGGGCACTGCAGCAGCATAAGCCAGGTGTGTGGACCTAATTTGGGATGGGACCTGGTTCTGCTGGGTCTCTGCCGTTGAAAAATGTTGATGGAGGTGAGGTCAGTGCTTCTTGCATCCAGACCCCTGCATGCTGATGTCAGAAGGAATTGGACTGACAGAAATCCCTCCAATTCCGCATTGTTTACACTCAACACAAAGTACTTGCATGTCAAGATAAGATCCTGGCAGAAATGAGGCCTAAAATTTTGGTTTCCCAATGACAACTTCCAAAATCGAGATTTTTAAAGAAAGAATTTAATCATTCGAAATGGCCCCCCCCTTTCCCTGAAGGAGTGACGAGGGGCAACTGAAAATCTCCTGCCCCGACATTATACTCATTCTGAGTCATTCACTTACATTAATGAAGGGATTCAAATATACCTAATTCAGCACCTTCACACTATCAAGCATGCTCATTTTTCCTAAGCCAGTGATAGCGTCAATGCTTAGAAAAATATACTGCACAAAGAAGCGGATTTTAAAATGAATCATTAATTTAATTATTAACTGATAGTTCCCTCTTGTGACAGAGTTAAGTCAAGCCTTGATGGGTTCGCCAAACTACAACACAAACCGAAATTCCACACAGTAGCTAGAATTGCTCATTGCGATTTAAAAAAATATGAAAAATGCTTTTAAAGTATTTTTAAAACGTATCCATGTTGTATGGAGGTCTTCATTGAGAATTGACAAAAGGTCTTTAGATAGTTTGCCACCACACTCTCATTTTCAGTGATTATCGTCAGCAGAAACTTTTATTGCTCCTCAGATTTAATTGTTTAAATTGTTGTTTTGAAAAAAACTGGCCTTCATTAATAATGTTTATTAAATTCATTAGATGGACTAGTTAATAGATCTCGTTCTCCCTTAAGTTGTGTCCACCCTGACCCGTGTGCTCATATTGGCCTGGAAGCTGTCTGGCACATGTCCCAACAACCATTGCAGAATAAACCTTGCATCAATCACTGGTGTAGACAGGAAAATGGCACTCGCCCGATGTACTGGGTGGTAACTGCTTATCTTTCCATATGCTGGATCTTGTAAGTGGATACTTCACGCCAAAGCTCGCCTCGTGCCAATGCAAATATATTCACACATCCTGCTTAGCAAAATGTGTCCTGACGTTTTCATTTATCAATTTAAGCACGGTATTAACTTTCTTGTAGAGCTTGAATCAACATGATACTAATATATTTTCCGACTGAGAACATAAGAACATAAGAAATAGGAGCAGGAGTGGACCATACGGCCCCTCGAGCCTGCTTCGCCATTCAATAAGATCATGGCTGATCTTCAACCTCAACTCCACTTTCCTGCCCGATCCCCACTGCTCTGAAAATATTCAGTATCAGCTTATGACTGAGGAAACAGTGTCCCTTTTGTATGTGCTCATGGAAAGTGTTGCTTAAAGGGACATTATTATCTTGCGAATGTCTAACAAGATACTGCAGCAGGAGTTTAAGCAGAGGTGGGCATATTGGCATGACACAATGATCTCATTATGTTGTTTAACATGCCTGTCACTACAAATTCTTCAACTGTAATTCAAACCTAAGCAGAACGATAAAGTCATTTCAGAAGTTCAAGCTGCAACCCGGGTATATTCGCAGTGCAGCACACATACCTTGGCATATGTCCTCACATTGCCAGCAGATCTCAGCAGTCAAAGTTATAAACTTTACTATTCTAAGAACACAGCCCACCACAAAGGCCCCTTTAGTATCAAATCAATATTTTGGAGAATTAGCCTATCTGCAGCAATGTTACTGCTCATTTTGCATATACAGGTGAGAATTTATTTTTGGTGGCAAGCTTATATTTGGAGCATTTACTGTAAGCTTACTTTTTCCACAGTGAATTTAATGTGATGCTAACATTTTACCACATAATGACTAAAATATCAATTAATCCAATTAAGGAGTAGGCTTCACTAAAGTAGATTGACCTGAAATTTTTCACAAGTTTTGTTTGTGCACTAGGGCATATTTCAATTTAATTTATTAGGGTAGATTTTCCTCTCTGGATGCCCAGTGGACAACTGACGGGTGCAGTGCACGTCACGTATGCTGTGTCTGAATGGGAGGGGGCACACTCATTTATTCATTCCCCAGGGTCATTTGTATGGCACAAAGGAACCCGAGGCACAGACCTGCCCACCTGGCTGGGACTGATGCCTGAAAAATGGGTCCACATTTAAACGCAGCTACAAGCCTGGAAGGCTGTATTGGGGTTCTGAAATTGGGGTCTTCCAATTAGAGGTCAGCAGCCATGAGGCCTTGAGATGTGTCGATATGAAAGTCTGACTTATGAACATAGAGCTTCAGATTTGCATGATTTGAGTCTTCCTCCCCCAAAGATTGCATCACAGGACACTGAACTATATGTTCATTTCCCAAACCTAATGAAGTGCAGATAAACATGGAAAATTAGCATTATGTAGGTGTTGTGTGATATGGAATGCACTATTATTGCCAATACTGTATTGGACGAAGTTAAATGGGGCTGTAACAAGATGATGACGAGCCAGAACCCAGTGGTGAATTAGATACACAGACTAGATCTCCAACCCAGCATAGTTTATTCACCCACAATGGGTCTTTGTTTATAGCAATGAACAAGACCATCACAGATCCTACTTTAGATCCTTCCCCCTCAAACTCTCCTCTCTCACTGAACCACCTCCCAGCCTTTTATTCTTACAGGCTGGGCGTCATTAAAGGCAATTAAGGTCAACAACCTCTTAAAGTGGTATCCCTATCTCAGATACAACTCTCTCACTCTGTTACAGTTTCATATGTTTTTAAGCAGTGGAAAGCAAAAATATAGTGGCTGTAGGTAAAAGAAATATTGAGGTGAATCAATATTGCTTTCACCAATCTCACAGCCACTCACAGCTTCCAAAGACTTCATGACAAAAAGTTCTCCCACTCTTTCACCTTTAAGCATTAGGAGTCACAGGGAGTGAGTTCCTTCTCTGGAGACGTCATGAATCTTTTCAGTCTTCTTACCATCATTAAATCTTTTTCCAATGCTCCGTTTCTTTTTTACATTTCAGGAGATCATTCGGCAAATTCTTCCCAGGTTGAGTGCGGGCTCGGATTTCATGGATTTATGGTAATCACAAAAATTGAGGCCTTCCTCCTCAGCACATCCTCCATGATAAATCCAACCTTCTGGATCTTGGATCACTTAGCAACAAAGATGAATTTAGCTATATCACGATCATGATATTTTAATTAGATCAACGCAGCGAAGAAAATAGGACAGTGAAGAATTCCAGAGGAAGCTTTTATCCTGCAGTATAATTTCAGGGACAATGCTCTGATTTGTCAAAAAAAATTCAGACAAATGCAATGCAGATCCTTTATATAACTGGGGAGAAAAGAGTTACTGGAATATCCTAAAATATTATAAAGCAACCAAGATACAATGGGGATTGTTAGACGAGGATAATGAATGGTTTCCAAATCTATCTTTCTCCAATTTTTAGAAAGAAAGTTTTTTGTCCTCCCATACATTGTACAGTGCCCTGTAAAATTATATTTTTAGAAATATTGTAGTAAAGAAAGAATAAGACCAATAATTTATTTAGTGATTGATAATTATCCCTGGGGCCACTAACCCATGGAAAAAGATTTGATTGATTAATCAGACAGCCAACATTCTGAATTTTTAAAACTTTAATTTTTTAACAAAATCACTACTGGAAATTATTATGTATTCTGTAATTTTCTATCGTGATGAAACTGAATAATAAATCACACAAATCATTGCTACATTATAGTCTACTGATTTACAACAGAATGCAGAGAAAGAGCATTGGAGTAGAATAAAATACACCCATAATATATCTTATTTTATTTGAGGTTTTTAGGTAATTAATTATATATTATGTTCCCTGCATTGCTAAGATTGGTTTTCAATGCAGAGGCCACGATCTTCATGGCTCCTTTATGTTTTAATCACTCCCCTCTGCAATGAAAGTGCTGAACAATGAATTCTCTTCCAATCATCAACTAAAATTCTACACTGACGGTTCCTTTAGCACGTTTTGACTGAAAATCGATATTTTTAAAAATTATTTATAACATTTTATTTAACTTAACTCATCGACAAGCCTCGACAATCCTTCTGGTAATGAAATCGTGGCTGCAGTGTGTACCATCTACAAGATGCACTGTAGCAACTCACCAAGGCTTCTTCGACGGCACCTCCCAAACCCGCGACCTCTACCACCTAGAAGGACAAGGGCAGCAGGCGCATGAGAACAACACCACCTGCAAGTTTCCCTCCAAGTCACACACCACCCTAACTTGGAAATATATCGCCATTCCTTCATCGTCGTTGGGTAAAAATCTTGGAACTCCCTACCTAACAGCACTGTGGGAGAACCTTCACCACATCGACTACAGCAGTTCAAAAAGGCGGCACACCACCGACTTCTCAAGGGCAATTAGGGATGGGCAATAAATGCTGGCCTTGCCAGCGACGCCCACATTCCATGAATAAAAAGAAAATTAGGTGGAAACCAAATGGCAGACTGAAATATACCATGTCAATTCAAGTATAGCTTCCAATACCTCTGCACCGTCAATGCTACCTTAAGCTGAGGCAGACATTACTTACCAATCCTACTTCAGAAGATCTGAATTTATATCACAGTGTGGCTTTGCATGACATTATGTGGCCCAGCTTCCTCGGACTGCTGCTCCCGCTCGCTAAAGTTCCGGGAACGGGAGAAGCCCCGAGGAAATTCAGATGTAGTAAATCATTTGTGATTTGCCCAGATTATTTGAGCTCCAAAGTGTAATATCAATTTAGTGTTCAATGAATCTGAGACCATTCAATAGATTACTGTGAAAATACTACATATTTTCCTGGGACTTTTGTGCCACGGCTCTCGTCGAAAACAATTAATTATTGTAGCTCCGACCCCTTCAAAATCAATGGTGATCATGATTTTCCTGCATTTAAACCAGTTTTCACGTCGCTGCCTCATGGTTTAAGTGGCCTGGCAGCAATTAAATGAAAATCTAAAATTGTTGAGAATGACACTTAGCAAAGGATGGCCTGACACCTGACACAAGAGAAGTGTCATCCGAGATTACAACGTATTCACCATTAGACATGAACAGACTGGAACTCTTTTCTCTAGAAAAGAGAAGGCTGAGGTGTGACCTGATAGAGGTCTTTAAAATTAAGCAAGGGGTTTGACAGTGTCGACATAGAGAGGATGTTTCCACTTATGGGGGAGTCCAAAACTAGGGGTCATAAATATAAGATCGTCACCAATAGATCTAATAAGGAATTCAGAAGAAACTTCTTTAGGCAGAGAATGTGGAATTCATTATCACATGGAGTTGTTGGGGTGAATAGCATAGATGCATTTAAGAGGAAGCTAGATAAGTATATAAAGGAGAAAGGAATAGAACGATATGTTGATAGGGTGAGATGAAGTAAGGTAGGAGGAGGCTTGTGAAAAGCATAAACACAAACATAGACTTGTTGGGCCAAATGGCCTGTTTCTGTGCTGTAAAATTCTATGTAATTCTGTGTAACTCTGCATTTAAAATGGACTGATATTTAAGGGAGATCAGGTAGTTCTACCCCTCCAGATGAAACGATGAAGAGCAGAGTTCGATTGAGCCACACTGGAATCCAAGGTTATCTTCAGAGAGCTAGAGAAGTAATTTATTGGTGTCTGATGAATGAGGACATGCAGACATAGATACTTGCAGGCAGTTTCAAACTGTACAGCAAAAGGAATAGCTTAATAGCTACCAAATACCAGAAAAGCCTTGAGAGAAAATAGGGTGTGAGTGTGCTCGAAGCAGATGGAATAAACTGTTTCACATATTCCTTTATTGATTCCTGTGCTATAAATTTAGGGAGAAATTCAACCTCGTTTTGCCTGTTTTTCGGGCATAATACAAGGGAGGAACTTGCCAAAACCGGGATCTTCCACGCCTGATCTGTACCCGAAGTTCACTGACCGCTATTTTGGATGGGGCAACTTCTAGTCGTTCAGGGCACCCGCCTGAAACAGGTGTTAGGCCCCTTGCATATGGTAATCAGGGGCCTAACACGTCTTTCAGGACCCTAATGCCACATTGCGCAAACAATGTGCTGAGCACGCTCTGCTCAGTTTTTCTGGGTCCATGGCGGCATAATCAGTGGTCCTAAAAGTCCTACTCCTAGCTCTACACCAATGCTGCGCGATGCTGCAGTCCCGTGTTCGCCACCCCCTCCTTCCCGCTCACTCCTCCCCCAGGACTTACCTGCGGGCTTGCTTGGCGTCTGAACTGGGCGATTTTCAGAGGTGCCAGGTGTGAGGATCTGCACCGGGGACACAGATCACTGCTGGAATTATGAAGATAAGGCCCAAGGCCCATTTGGGGCGAGCCTTAGGCCTCTGCCATCGGGAAACGTGTTCAATGTGTCATCGATTTCACCGCCTGTTCCCCTCAAAAACCCAATTTTTCCACCCCCCCCTGCAATATTGTCTGCTAAAAAAGAAAAAGAAGTCATAGGTAACATGAAAACTCATTTTTCACACCATGGATTTCAATTGAGGTTCTATCATATAATGGACCACCATTTAACACAAGGGAATTCCAACAGTTTGTGCAACCATATGAGTTTAGTCATGTCAGCCGCTCACCAAGGTATCCACAGACAAATAGCAAGGCAGAGAACACCTAAAATTTCAAAAACAATCCTGGAAAAAGATTTAAGTCCAGCACAGATCCTTACTTCACTCTTCTTGATTGGTATAATACCCAAAGATACTGATTATTCAACACATACCATTTTCACCATTACTGATCTTCAGTAAAAGTGAAAAATACAAGCACGGCCCATGGGTTAAGACATTGGCCCTGAAACAATGCTATAGGATATGTATGTGTTCAGCTGGAATTCGTCTCTCTCCTATTTTAGCAGACGTGTTAAGCCATCTAAAATAAAAGCAGATACACCTCTAGTGAAATAGCCGAAAGAGGAATCTCAGACAACTGCGTTAAGCATTCAGATGCTTAGTATCCCACAGAGCCATTATTATTGCTTAAACCATCAATGAAAATGTGTTAAACGCAAACAGATAGCATTATTGACTGCGAAACACAGCAAATTTTATTTGATAAACAATGAGTACTAATCGCAGCAACACGACCACAGAGATATTACTGCAGTAATTCAATTGGTTATCATATTTTTTTTAATGAAAATAAAGTGCAATATCAGTGTAAGTCTCAGCAGGTCAAATAAAACTTGCAAGTTCCCCTCTACCCAGTCAAGTAAATGTTCTTCAAACTGCTAAATTTCCATTACTTCCAATCTTTTTTCTAAACAGAAACATAAACTCACATTATGCACTTTTTCCACTGGGGAATGGTCTGGAGCCAAAACGTAACAGAGATGTTTGCAATACACAATTGAGCCAGACCTGTGGAGCACAGCACCACTATATGTTATTAACGGATAAAATCTATGGAGGCGATAACCTCAGGATGAACCCTATGCATTAAAAGATTTCACCTAACTACTGAATATGTTTTTACTGTCAAATGTCTATCTGCAGCGCTGCTAGTCAATAGATAGGATACAGGACTGCCTGGGCTTCACTAATGTCGAAAGCGATAGCATAACCCCAGCACCAGCAGCCATAAAACCTTTTGTTTGCTGTTATGGAAAGTAGTAGATACATTAAAAAAAGATGAAATTGGACTAATGCAAGCTGATCTCACCATGGCTTTTTGAGTCTTCACATTTTTTGAGCTCTGTGATGGGTAATATTAATGGATGAGTGTGGCTAACACAACTCCACATCCCTGACAGACAGCCTCTCCCCTATCAAAATACACTGGGCAATTTGGGCACAAGGTCGCTTACGATTGTCCATTTGGAAGGAATCTCCATCAGCTCCCTGTCCCCCAGCGAATCAGTAACAACTTGAATTGGTACAGCACCTTTAATGTAAACAAATATCCCAAGGCACTTCACAGATGGGCGCAGGAAATGGAAATGGACCAACCAATAAATCCAACCATAGATTCACCATTCCCTATTTGGGGAATCTTCTTCAGCCATATGCCTCAGCCTATCACTCTACTCCTCAGACTACAGGTGATGATTGGTCTCCCTGCGCCCCTACAAAAATCGTCCTGACTGTTGCTTACACTTTGCACCATGCCCAAACCCCCCACCCCCCCCCCCGCATTCGGCCTGACTCGTGCCTTTAAGGATTCTCTGCCAGCTCAGTTCCGTAGATGGCTGCCGACTTTACCCCCACCCCATCCACACCTCTCCCTTTCCCCTCATTCTGATCAGCGAGTTGCTCATAAGCACTGGAAACACGCAGGCAGCTGGACAGTTCCATACAAAATTAAAACTGATCATCAAAATGGCTCAGGCCTTTCACTGGTGACATTGAGGGATGGATTCCAATTGCTCCTCTCATCAGTCCGTCCATTCTGCACTGAAAATGAAAAGGTTACGAATTGTATTTATTAAGATAATTCCAAGAACTGGTTAGTTAGGTGATCCCAAACTCGGGCTACAAAAACCTGTAGATTGTGAGTGTTTTAAACATGCACGGTTCTTAGGGTTTTGGTATGATAATAACCCTTGGTTCATGGTGAAACTACAGGAAATAAAGTACGGACTGAACTTTCCTCCCCTTCATGCATTGAAGGAAGATACAAAGAAGCAGAGAATAAATCTAAAAAACAATTAAAATGGAAGTAAGAAAGAAAAAGCCAACCTGAAAGAATAAAAACATAAGAAATAGGAGCAGGAGTAGGCCATACAGCCCCTCGAGCCTGCTCCGCCATTCAATAAGGTCCTGGCTAATCTTCTACCTCAATTCTACTTTCCCACTTGATCCCCATATCCCTCAATTCCCCTAGAGTCCAAAAATGTATCTATCTCAGCCTTGAATATACTCAACGACTCAGCATTCACAGCCCTTTGGGATAGAGAATTCCAAAGATTCACAACCCTCTGTGTGAAGGAATTCCTCCTCATCTCAGTCTTAAATGGCCAGCCCCTTATCCTGTGACTATGCCCCCTAGTTCTAGACTCTCCAGCCAGGGGAAATGACTTTTAGCATCTACCCTGTCAAACACCCTCAGAATCTTATATGTTTCAATGAGTTTCAGAATCTTATATGTTTCAATGAGTTCACCTCTCATTCTTCTAAACTCCAGACAGTATAGGCCCATTGTACTCACTCTATCCTCATAGGACAACCCCCTCATCCCAGGAATCAATCTGGTGAACCTTCAATTGCACTGCTTCTGAGGCAAGTATATCCTTCCTTAGATAAGGAGACCAAAACTGTACACAGTACTCCAGTTGAGGTCTCACCAAAGCCCTATACAATTGTAGTAAGACATCTTTACTCTTTTAGTCCGACCCCCTTGCAATAAAGGCTAATATGCTATTTGCCTTCCTAATTGCTTGCTTTACCTGCATGCTAACTTTCTGTGTTTCTAGTACAAGGACACCCAAGTCTCTCTGAACACCAACATTTAATAGTTTCTCACCATTTAAAAAATATTCTGTTTTTACACTCGGTCCCTTCATCTAAGTCATTAATATAGATTCTTCCTACCAAAGTGAATAACCTCACATTTCCCCATATAATACTCCATCTGCCACCTTCTTGCCCATTCACTTAACCTGTCTATATCTCTTTGCAGACTCTTTGTGTTCTCCTCACTGCTTACTTTCCCACCTAGCTTTGTATCTTCAGAAAACTTGGATACATTACACTCGGTCCCTTCATCTAAGTCATTAATATAGATTGGAAATAGCTGAGGCCCAAGCACTGATCCTTGCAGCACTCCACTAGTTACAGCCTGCCAACCTGAAAATGACCTGTTTACCCCTACTCTCTGTTTTCTGTCTGTTAATCAATCCTCTATCCATGATAATATATTACCCCAACCTCATGAGCCCTTATCTTGCGTAACAACCTTTTATATGGAACCTTATCGAGTGCCTTTTGAAAATCCAAATATACTACATTCACTGGTTCCCCTTTATCTACCATGCTAGTTACATCCTCAAAAAACTCTAATTAATTTGTCAAACACGATTTCCCTTTCATAATTCCACGTTGACTCTGCCTAATCATATTATGATATTCTAAGTGCCCTGTTACCACTTCCTTAATAATAGATTCCAGCCTTTTCCTGATGAGTGATGTCAGGCTAACTGGCCTGTAGTTCCCTATTTAATCTCTCCCTCCTTTCTTGAATAGTGGGGTTACATTTGCTACCTTCCAATCCGCTGGGACCATTCTAGAATCTAGGGAATTTTGGAAGATCACAACCAATGCATCCACTATCTCTGCAGCCACCTCTTTCAGAACCTTAGGATGTAGGCCATCAGGTCCAGGAGATTTATCGGCTTTTAGTCCCATTAGTTTCTCAAGTACTTTTTCTCTACTGATATTAATTACTTTAAGTTCTGCCCTCGCGTTAGCCCCTTGGTTTCCCACTATTTCTGGTATACTTTTTGTGTCTTCTACTGTGAAGACAGATACAAAATATTTGTTTAACGTCTCTGCCATTTCCTTATTCCCCATTATAATGTCTCCAGTCTCAGCTTCTAAAGGACAAAAGTTTACCTTTGCTACTCTTTTCCTTTTTACATGCTTGTAGAAGCTCTTACAATCTGTTTTTATATTTCTTGCTAGTTTACTTTCATATTCTATTTTCTCCCTTTTTATCAATTTTTTGATCATCCTTTGCTGGTTTCTAAAACTCTCCCAATCCTTAGGCTTGCTGCACCTGAATGCTCGCTTTCAGCGACTGGTGTACAAGGACACCCAGGTCTCGTTGCACCTCCCCTTTTCCCAATCTATCACCATTCAGATAATAACCTGTCTTTCTGTTTTTACAACCAAAGTGGATAACCTCATATTTCTCCTCATTATACTTCATCTGCCATGTTCTTGCCCACTCACCCAACTTGTCTCAATCACATTGGAGCCTCTTTGCATCCTCCTCACAGCTCATGTTCCACCCCAGCTTTGTGTCGTCTGCAAACTTGGAAATGTTACATTCAGTTCCCTCATCCAAATCATTGATATATATTGTGAATAGCTGGGGCCCTAGCACTGATCCCTGCGGTACCCCACTAGTCACTGCCTGCCACTTGGAAGAGGACCCATTTATTCCTACTCTCTGTTTCCTGTCTGTCAACCAATTCTCAATCCAGGCCAGTATATTCCTCCCAATCCCATGTGTTTTAATTTTGCTCACTAACCTCTTGTGTGGGACCTTATCAAAAGCTTTCTGAAAATCCAAGTACACCACATCCACTGGTTCTCCCCTATCTATTCTACTAGTTACCTCCTCAAAAAACTCCAGTAGATTTGTTAAGCATGATTTCCCTTTCATAAACCCATGCTGACCTTGTCCAATCCCTTCCAAGTGTTCTGTTATCACATCCTTTATAACAGACTCTAGCATTTTCCTCACTACTGATGTTAGGCTAACTGGTCTGTAATTCCCTGTTTTTTCTCTCCCTCCTTTTTTAAATAGCGGGGTTACATTTGCCACCCTCCAATCTGTAGGAACTGTTCCAGAGTCTATAGAATTTTGGAAGATGACTACCAATGCATCCACTATTTCCAGGGCCACTTTCTTTAGTACTCTAGGATGTGGATTATCAGGCCCTACCTTTGCCAATTTGATTTGTCCTGTCTATATGAAGATTAAAGTCCCCCACAATTATTGCATTACCTTTCAATCAAAGAAGTGAAGAGATAAATGAGTTTGTCACACTCCCAGGAACAGTATTATTTAAAACACACATTACTATTTAATTCTGTGGCCTTCTCTCTGCAGGTATGTAGGTGGTCTGTGGAATTCGTATTATAACCATAAAACTGGATTAGCATTTCCAGTACGAATAAATGTAAACCTTTGGTGGGATGTGTAAAGGTATGAAGTTGCAATTTGTAATGAGTGTTGAGTTTCTAACCCTCAGGACACCCAACATCATCAAAATACACTAACTGGAATTAATAAAATGTTAAATATTTTATGTTTTCACAATAGAGAATATTAACTCAATGTCACTTTTGAAAAGGTATAGGGTTTAATGAAGGTTTATTAACCTAAGAAAATCTTGACATTTCTTTGTGCAAAGTGCGTTTGCAGCAAATGTCTTGATCAAGATCTCACAGGAAAGAACCATAGTAGGAAGGTGGGTGCACTCTCTCTTATACAACTGTGTCAAATAATTGGATGTAGCTTTCTTATACAGGTAATCTTTCATGTTCTCCAGCAAAATCACTATTAAAACGAAGAAAGAAATACTTTGTGCAGTGAGTGAATCTCTGGGGGTTTGAAGGAGTGCATTGTTCATCACAATACATTGTTCATCGTGCGAGAGCTCTGAACACTTACATTCGAGGCAGTGGATGTGTGCCTGGAGATGAAGTGCATTCCGGGTAAACTGGGATCTCTTCAATTTCTGTCGAGCCACTTAACACAAATATTACACACTCACAGCTGGATTAACAACTTTTAATGGAATTTATACCAGTGTCTCCTTAGCTACACGAAAAGTATTAAAAGATTATTGCTGGTACATTATGGTTAGCTGGGCTCTTTTACATCCTGCTATCAAAATTACTTATTCAGGCAGCATCCAACTCCCAATTTTGTTAGCAGGTCAAAAATAATGAAGAAAAACAGGCTTTACTCCAATTTTTTTCTGAACAGAAGAAAACATAGCCCCAAGATTGATACTCAAGTGGTTTAAGTAATCATCAAAATCCCCAAATTGTTACGGCATTTAAGTCGCTTACAGCCAACTGTATATACAAACATACATATGCACTTAATACATATGTAAAAATAACTAAAGCAGGTAACTTGTCCATAAGCAAATGATTAAGAGAGCTGTAGAATCTACTCTGGTTTTCATTTGAAGATGCCAATTCTTCAACATGAGAGGAAATTTAATTCCCCATCCGCCCGATGGAAATGAAAGCAGGCAGGATCCATCTTTAAATGTGCAAACTGGGCTTCAATAATGCCATTAGGATCTGACTGCTATTTTTACCTGTGATGGGGAGCAGGGATGGTTTCCCTGCCAGGCCAAAGCTGCCAAGATTCCGACCGAGGGCCAGAAGAGGCCCAGGTATGTGTAAACGTTTCATTTTTTACAGGTATCCTTGGGGGCCAGGACGAGCTCTAGGCCCCACAAGGAAACCTTGGGCCTCCACTGCCCCAGGCTTCTCCCCCTACACCCACCCACCCCCACCACCAACTGCAATTCCCCTCCACATGCCCTCTGATCCACTTATCTTGTGCCATGTCCCCGCTGGCATCTTCCTGCCGACTTCCCAGCCATTTTGGTTTTTGAAGCCTGCAAGCGGCATGCTAATGAGGCCCGGCCGTTAAAATCGTCCGAGCCTCCCCGCTACCTACCCCACCAGGCCGCATTCCCGCCCACGTCACAAGGATGTGCTCCAAAAGTTTATGATAAAAGCCCTCAGCTATATCAGACCATTTAACAGAAAGGACTGGGAATACAGTAACATTGTTCACTGTGTGATGCAGCAAAATGATGTATTCTGGATATATCATGGAGTATTGAGATTTTTATCTGTATCTCTTGTAGCTCACTAATTGATTCTCCACCCATCCATTGGTTAGGGAAGTGTTAAATTAGTTAAAATAAGAAAATAAGAAATAGGAGCAGGAGTAGACCATACGGCCCCTCGAGCCTACTCCGGCATTCAATAAGATCACGGCTGATCTTCAACCTCAACTCCACTTTCCCGCCCGATTCCCATATCCCTTGATTTCCCCTAGAGTCCAAAAATCTATCCATCTCAGCCTTGAATATATTCAATGACTCAGCATTCACAGCCCTCTGGGGTAGACAATTCCAAAGATTCACAACCCTCTGAATGAAGAGATTCCTCCTCATCTCAGTCCTAAATGGTCGACCCATTATCCTTCGACTATGCTCCCTAGTTCTAGACTCTCCAGCCGGGGAAACAGCCTCTCAGCATCTACCCTGTCAAGCCTTCTAAGAATTTTATACAGCTATCACAGAGATTACGTGGTTCACAAAGAAACAAGCGTGGTAGGAAAATGTGATAGACATGACAAACATGAGGTCCAAAAAAAGTAACAAGATCAATTTATTTATATCGCCCCATTCGCACTCTCAATATTGACGTTACCATTTGAGACCCGTGGTGGAAGTGGGCTGATACATTGCCCGCCTGTTTCAGGGGAAGACCATTTTGATACTCAAAGCAGGATGCTCTGTTGTAGGACCCTGATGCAATTTTGTGGCACCAATGGGCAGGACGTGCACCGCATACATTCCGCCCATTGGTGTTGAACGGCCTAACTGGTGATCCTTAAAGGGCCTGTAACAGGCCACTCACAAAAGCAGGCTTTTTTATATCTATAAAAGATTTTTGTGGGGCCAGGAGGAGCATGAATGTTTCTCGTAGCCCCACATAAATCTTCCTGCCTGCTGGCAACCCATTCGTGCCCAACCAACCCCCCATGCAATTACCTCCCCCTCTTTCAGTTCCTCCTTCTGGCTCTGCTCTGCATCGGAGTTACCATATTTCTTGCCCCCTCGAACAGGCGTGATATTGAAATAATGCCCGGTCCTCGCTGACTCCGGGCAGGCGGCACAAGTGTGCCCGCCTCTGCCCACTCGAAATCCACACAAAGTAAAAATTGCCGCCCAGATGTGCAGAAGGGGGCAATTTTAACCTAACTCGCCCTTCGGGAAACTGAGGGGGTCAAGTGGAACGTTTATTTTAAACCCCGCCTGATTTTACTCTCCATTGAAGTCAACTGGGTTAGGTTAAAATTGTCTCTTCGGTGTTTGCTTTTGGTGCCTGAAAGATCCTGGTGGCATAATAGTTGAGAACATTGGTGCATTGCAGGTGATGACTCTCCCCACAGGTAGGAGCAGGTGACACATTTCAGGCACAGCCTCCCTGATTAGCCTGAGTCTCCTTAAGCCATACTTAAGATAGTTGCCTGTTGTGGGAAACTCACTGCCTGGGGTAGTGCCTGCTGTGAGCTTTGGACCTTCCTACATCCTCTGTACTCATAGGCCAGCCCCTACCACTGCAATGTACCTTTCAATGGCCGCTAGACCCATGCTCTCCCAACAAAAAAATCTCTCTGCACTATTCATTTCTCTCACTACCGTTGTGATAGTTCACAATTTTCCTCTTTGTTAAGCTTTAGTTTAGGTTTAGTCTTTGTTAAGGTTTAGAAATGCTCAGAGCAGTGCAAAATATACATAGAATTTGCAGCACAGAAACAGGACATTCAGCCCAACTGGTCTATGCCGGTGTTTATGCTCCACAAGAGCCTCCTCTCACTCTATATCTAACCCTATCAGCATATCTGAATCACTGGTTGACACATTCCCCCTGGTACCCCACCAATCTTTACTCATGTCTATTTTTTCACTAAGGTTGGTGTGCACATCAGTGTCAGGGCCTGAGTGGACTAAGAGTAAAAGAGGCAATGTCAACGAAAAGCAAATGGAAGTTAAAATTCTCAAGTAAGCAGTTTCAGAAATCAATCATAGAAAAATAAAAGTCAGCTCACATAACATTTTTGCAAATGTATTTCCTGTTTTGAATTCTTGGAATGTGGCTTGACAGCATTTGAGAATAAAGGTTAAGGATATTTGCTCTCAAATAGTTTCCACTTAGATTTATTTCAGTATTTGGCATGGTGAAGGACAATGTTATACATTATTTATAGTCACCGGTAATTTTTTTTTATACTACAGTCCCAGTTTTGTAGAAACTAATGGAAATTTATGATAACTGTTTATATATTTATGAAATGTAGCTCAAAGCACACCATTTTATATGAATCAGCTTACTTTTCAAAAATATGTTTTACAACAAAAAATATACGCCAAATGTATTGCTTTATTAAAATCTCATTCCTTCAATGTCATTATATCAGCAGTGAAACTTCTTCCATTTTCTATGTTATTAGTGCTAATCAACACAAGGTAAATTATGACTCAGTCAGTGCTGATGCTAAAGGATCAATGGCACAGTCTAAGCCCACATGACTCAAGTTTCAGCATTAGAAGGAAGTCTTCTGCTACCCCAGGGGTTATCTTACTTTTCACACATTCCATGTAGACTTCCCAGAACTAAGAAGATCAAATCATAGGCAATTTTTTGACTTGTGTTTACTCCAATTAGAGACCAGAATGAGAAAAATCACACTTTACTTTCCCTGGCTACCTATCGCTATTGTTTCCTGGTAAACAATCTTGCTTTAGAAAGCCTTGTGCTAGACTTTGCATACCTGACATATCTGAAAGAACGTACTGCGTTGGAAAATGGTTAGTTAGTTATACGTTGGAAAATGGTTAGTTAGGGTGAAGTACAGGGTGGTACTGCATCTCAGGCCGGTTTTGGACAATTTGCATGTAAACAAGCCTTAAAACTATTTGGAATCTCCAGTCACCTTATGAATCATGCCCAGTTGATGCATTACATTGTACAATATATTGCATACCACAGTTGACCAACTGTATCCTATTACATTGTAATACAATCAACAATTATTAGAACGATTATGCCATCATCATTAACCCAAGATTGTAATATCATCCACAACGAGGTCCAAACCAACTACAGATGACTCACTCTTAATTTTAAAAGGTAAACTTTTATCAGTGCAATTGATATTTTAATCCCCTCACTTGTAGCATGGATTTTCTGAAACTGGTCACTATGGAGAGGGTATGGGAGTTACAAACCCCAATTAAATAGGTAACTACAGAGAAGTTGTAAATAGCGCCCCAGCTGCACACTTTTTCAAAACATTCATATTCACAGGGCTCCCCATGGAGACCTCTATATTGTTTATTTTATTCTGTAAAGATTGGAAGTGTCCATGAGATCACTCTGTTTTGGGATCAACTACAACTGATGCTTTTCAGTCCACTCCAATTATTTGCTGAAATGTAACAAACCTTGATCAGGGACTGAAAAAACCCACCCGATTACATGTGTGGCTGCTTTTTCTTGGGTGTTCCTGCAAAAACACAGAAACAGCAGTATGAAAACATGCCAAGAGCATATTTTAAAGTAGTCACGAAATGTTCATCCAGTGGTGGAGATCACTTAGATAAACTATACCTGACCCCAGCTCAACAGTACAAGTTAATTTAAATGGAGTAAAAACTTTATTTTACTGAGTACATCGTAAGTTACTGGCAGGCATGCTGCTTTGTTACAGAAGCTGCATATTGCTGAAACTGATAGCAATACAGATCCTGCTACACTGATGGTTTGAGACTGGAATGTGCTATCAACTATAGAGTAGCAATGGAAAGAATAAAAAGAGGAGAGTGAACAGGGCAGAATTTGGAGACAAAGTGCACCATTTGAAAAAGTAAGCCATTCAAAAAGGTGAACCATTTGAAATGTTCTCATCGAAATTGTTTTATTTTCGACTGTTAATTTTCAAAAGATCCACTGCAAGGCTGTGGCTAGAAGTAGAACCATCTCCAGGAAATGCCAAGTACCACTCCAGACTGGATGTCAGACAAGCAGTCTGTCAGCTGACAGCAGTAGAGAAGTAGAGCTGGGTGCCATCAGCGTACACGTGGAAGCTGACCCCATGTCTACGGACGATGTCATCAAGGGGCAGCTTATAAATGAGGAAGGGAAGGGGACCAAGGGTGGATCCTTGGGGGACTCTAGAGGTGACGGTACATGGGTGAGAAGAGAAGCCATTTCTAGGCTTGCATTAGGTTAAAATTGGATAAGTAAGAATGGAATCAAGTGAAGGTAATCCCACTGAGCTGGACAATTGGGGAGAGGCATTGAAGGAGGATAATGTGGTTGACCATGTCAAAGACTGCAGCGAGGTCAAGGAGGATGAGCTGGAATAATGCACCATGGCCACAGTCACAGAGAAGGTCATTTATGACTTTGGTTAGGGCCATTTCAGTGCTGTGAGAGAGGTGGAAATCTGATTAGAGGGTGTTGCAGGACAGATGGGCATGGATCTAGGAGGCAACAATAATTCATGGACTTTGGAAAGGAAAGGGAGGTTGGAAATGAGGCAATAGTTTCCAATGACAGATGGGTCAAAAGAGGACTTTTAAAGAGGAGGGTGATAGTAGATACTTAGAAGGGGAGTGGGAGATGCTCGAGAAGAAGGAATGTCAACCAGCATGGGGTCTAGGAAGGGAAGTTGGATGGTTAGTTGGATGGGAAAGGGGCCAAGGGAACAGGAGCTGGATCTCATGGATGAGTTGAGCTAGTAGACAGATAGACGAGAAACTAAAGAGACACAATGGTTCAGGACTAGCATGAGAGGCCTGGGGGCGGTTTTGCTTGACAAGGGGAATGTAGCAGAGGCTGCTCAACAGAATTTGCAACCTCAAGAGAAAAGTTTGGTATGTAAGAACCAAGCATCCAGTCAAAATAATCCAAGAGTTATGATGTCCCTCAAAGGTTATATACACGTGTCACACCTGTTGATTTAATGCCATAAGAATAAACACAATGGGCAGATCAAAGAGTTAAGTTTGCTATTACAATGCAATGGCAATTGACGTCTTGTACATTTCTAAAGTTGCGTTTAAAGTAATTCAGGCTCATACATTATGTATTGATGCCATTTAAATCCATTCCGTTTAAAGAAGCTAAAAGTTTCATTAAATCCGAGATAATGGGTGTCTATATAATGATGGTTGTACTCGGAACATTCCAGAAAGTGTTTGCAGACTGCGTAGGCTGTGTATGGTGTGTCAGATAAACTCACAGTAAGGTTGGAGGGGGTATCAGCATATTTTGACGGTTGCCCCAAGGGGACAAAACAGTGTGCAGAGCATTTGTGAGATATATTTCTTATCTATTAATGGAAAAAGAGTTGTTTAATTCACATTATATCTGATGCAAACACTTGTTGACTGGTTCACAGCAGTTGTAATTAATTAACCACACACTGTAGGTTTCACTCATATGCCTTGGCGAAATTCCTCTTAATAAAAAGAAAATGGTAGGATGCCCGTTTTTCTCCGCAATTAACAAAAACTGCATTCACGGAAATTACACGCTTCCAAGCTACACATTCCTGTAATTGATTTGTAGGTCATTAATTATGGAGAAAAATAGGCCTTCTCCCCGTTTTTGTTAAAAGAGGAATTTTATCCGGAATACCTTCTGTTAAATTTAACTGTACCTTATGTCGTGGCCACTAACAACGTTTACTGCCATCAATGAACCAGATTTTCATCTGAGGAGGAAGAGGCATTTTATTTGTGAAAAGAAGCCATTCAGATGAGGGGGGATCCCGAGTTTGATCCTTAGGCTGTGGTGAGCTAGCAGATTTCAGAAGTGGCAGTAGCCCCACTGCACCTACACTAAGGAGGAAAAACTGGCCAGGGTTCCTGTTCCTAATTGCTAGCCTGTGACCCCCTGCCAGAAGTGCCATGTTAGGTGAGGTCAGGACTGCGACGCTCATTGATAAGGCTCACACACCGATAGTGGCTATTTGGCTAGGGTAACAGAGGGCACCCAGTGATTTGGAACTATACCCTAACAACTCCTTCATACAAGGAGGGGGGGGGCAGAAAATTGGTGGAGAAAAATTGGCAAGGAAGAAAAAAGATTAAAAACAGGACTCGATATGCAGTAAATTGCTGAAAAATAATTGCATGAGCGGACTTCTCAGGTCACATGACCTCACAGGAAATTTCTGAGATGAATATGTCTCACTTCCTGTCACTGCCTGTCCCCTCACACACTCTCAAGGACTCAGACAATCTACTTTTGTAAATAGAACTGTGCTTTATATTTCTCTATTACCTCTAGCTGGCCGTATCAATAATGCAGGAAACACATCTGTCCAGCGAGATGAGATTATTTTTCTGATTTCGGCTGACAGTTATGGTAATAGTTTGGCAAACAATCTACTCCTTCGACAATGACCGCAGATTACAGCTGTTTTTAAATCTCAGCAGCTCATGAAAGCCAATGATTGATTAGACTCTTGGAGACAGAAACATACAGCCTTCACATTTCCCGAACTTTTAACCCTTTCAGCATATTTCTTTTGCAGCTGTAATGCAGCAACATTTACTTATTACAATTGCGAACTTGGTATGGAATGGCATCATTAATTTCGGTTTCTTTTTATTTATTCCCCAATATCTTCATCTTTGATTTTCCCCATAATACAGCCTCCTTCGGAAGAATTGATAGGGTGAGTTGAGTGATAGACCTCCAGACCAGCTATCAGTACAGCTCCAAGATTGTCAGAGAAGGTGCACTTAAAGTAAGGTGAGTTGACTGTCCAATTTTTGCCCCCTTCTCAACGTGCAATGCAGTGCCATTGCAAGATATTCCATTTAGCACTTCAGTTGAGACCTGATTAAACTTATTCCCAACTTCGAGTGTAAACTGGGTTGACATATAGCTATTATGAGACTCAGACAAGCAACCATTTTGGGAGCCATGTGCAATGCTGCTCATGGTACCAGGCTCTATAGAAGCATTCATTTACGAACAATAGTGAGAATAAAGCAGCCCAGCAGAAAAACAGTTTACATGCTGGGATATTTATCAATGTATCATGACTGTCACAAGGGCTGCCGACGACGATTTTCTTTTGAATGGTGATACTGAAAAAAATCACTAGTACTCTCATCATCTATTTTCTCCTTGAGTAATATTTGGATATGTAAACTGTCCATTATGGCCTGCTGTAGCCATATTCAACAGTTGCCACTAGTGGGCAATAGACCTTGGGCAATATGGGAGGTTTGTTTTTGCTTTACATGATATTTCAAGTTCTGTGACCAGTAAACCACAGTACCCCACTTTGACTTAAAATTATATAAGCCAAATAAACCAGAACCAGAATAGGGCCTAATCCATCACTGCTAAATTTACCAGTAAGCCCGCAATAGCTCCAATAACTCCAATAGTGTACTGGTTATAATACTGGACTATCAACGATGAGCTTAACTCCCACCATGGCAAATTGTGAAACTGAATTCAATACATCTGGTAATTTGTGGGCTACAACCAGAGAAAAATGACCATGAAAACTGCCACATTGTCATAAAAACCGAACTGCTTCTCAAGGATTCTTCAGGGAAGGGAACCTGCCATCCTTACCCAGTCTGGCTTACAAGTGACTCCAGTCCACACTATGTGGTACAATTTTAATGCCCACTGAAGTGACCTAGCATGCATTGAAATTGTTAAAAAAAACGATCCCTAGAAGGCTCACCACTGCCTTCTGAGGGCAACTAAAGTTGAGCAATAAATGAGGCTTTGCCAGTGTTGCCTGCATCCCAAGAACGCCTCTCACCTGGTTTTTGAATAGGCTAGTATCCAAAATAATGGATACTATTAGGCTAGTATCCAAAATAATGGACACTATGAAAATAGGATCATTTTAAACTATTTTGTCTGTTTATGATAGCTGAGGCAACAAAAAGTGACAATCAGATGGCAGCTTGATAAGAGCACTGACTTATTGCTTATGGATTAGCCCACTCCTTCCCCAAGTCTCAGAGATAACTATTACTGACCTTCAAGGAAGTGGAGAAATTAAAAACCGGGCAGTGTTAATATTTTCTACTGCTACCAGAAAAGAACTATGATTATTGCAATTAGTAACAGTGCCCCTTATTCCCGCTTACTGGAAAATTGTACATAATATTTTGTACATTTGCCTACATAATAACAGTGACTGTGCTTCATTTCAATGGCTGGAACGGACTTTAGGGCGTCCTGAGAACTTGATAAGGCACTCTATAAATGCGAGTTCCTTCTTTCTTTCTTTTTCTTGCAGACTCGTGTGATTATTTTGTTTAAATTTGCAAGTGTATTTCATTCATCAGAGTAACAGAAGCTGTCTGAATTGGTCCAAATTCAAATATATGTAAATAGTCCAGGAATACTGCAGCCCAATTTAGCTTTTAAATTCTTGTGCAACTCATTTTTATCAACCTCACATCACTTTCAAAAAGTAAACATGGACAGTTTTATATTTTAATTTTTAAATAATCAAGATTTGATTGTGCCATTTTGAATTCTGTTGTTGCAGACCTGCCATGGACTTAACTTGTTTTGCTCTGTATAAAATAAATGTGTTTGGTTATCCAACTTAATTATATAATTCGTCTTTTCTGTTAAATAATCAATTAATTTACTTATAACGGACTTGGCATAAAAGCACATGGGAGTTGTACATTGGTTGTCTTGGGTTTATGCACCATTTAGTTGCTTTGTCATCTGCAGTACAAATACCGATATAGATTAATCTCTTCTGAATACTGGCTAATAAATGATGTGATGTGATATTATAATATGATCCATTCAGAGAAATATGGTCTTTCTGTCCCATCCTTCTGTTTATCAAGAGCAGTCCAATCAATCAGTCAGTTCCAGAATGTTTGACATTCTTAGTGGTCAACAGCAGTCAGTCCAACTAAGGATTTCAGTTAATATCAATAGGATTCTGAAACACCTGTCCAGCAAAGATGTTATTATCACAACAGGTTCTAACTGTCCACAGACAGTTCATTTTGTTTGATTCTCAGCATCGATTAAACAAAGCAATCTATTGACTAATTTGGGAGCGCTTATCCATCTCACAATATCTTTGGTGGTATGGTGTCATCATCTGATAAAAGTACATCGAATTGCATATATAGAATTACATAGAAATTAAAACCCAGAAACAGCCCGTTCCGTCCAACCAATCCATGTTCTTCCACATGAGCAGTAGTCCTAACTCCATATGCTCACCCTGTTCCTATAGTTCCCATATGCCTTTATTCCCTTTCCCTTCAACCAGCTATCTAACCAATTCTTAAATGTTGACATGGTCTCAGCTTCAATCACTAATTCTGGGAATGCATTCCACAGCTTCACAACCGTCAGTGTAAAAAGATTTCTCCTGCCCTCTGTCCTAACTCTCTTACATGTAATCTTATACCTATGTCCCCTTACTATAGGCCCTTCAACTACTCAAAACACCTAGTTTCTACCTGCCCTATTCCATAATTTCAAACACTTTTATCAAATCACCCCATAATCTTAGCTATTGTAATGAAAACAACCCCAATTTTTCAAGTCTTTCTTCGCATTTATATTTACTTATATCAGTGAATCTGCATTATACTCCCTCTACATTGTCTTAAAATCCTACCTAAATTATGTACAGTACTTCAACTGTGGTCTTATATGGAATTAACCATTACATCTCAACTTTTATATTCTATACCTCTTGCTATGAAACCTAGTATTCATTACCTTTTTTAATGGCCTTAACCACTTGAGATTCTGCTTTTATTGTCTTATCGACCTGTATCCCCAAATCCCTCTGCCCTTCCACATCACCCAACCTTCCCCTATTCTAAGTATAAATAGAGTGTACAAAGCTAATGGCCACTCAACACTTCTATATATTGTGGAGAATTCGATATGATTCCTACTCTGTGCTTTCTCACTCACCCTGGGGAGTGCTGCAGGTGAAGGTGCAGAAAAAAAAATTCAGCTGCCAAAAGGTGTGTCATTATGCCAAACTCTGCTGCCACATAGTATCCATAATTACAGTTAACCCTACCTAGGTTATAGAAGTGTGCAAAGTAAACCACCTGACATATGTCTATACAAGGCATGAGCCCACACTTGTGCTGCTATTAATTGAGTCAAAGACACAAAGTGGATAAACTCAGCCTGTCAGTAAAAGCACCAGGAATTTTTCAGAAAAGCAAAGTCCTGGAACCCTGCTTTTGCTGGACAGAATTTCCATAATTCTCCCAGATAGGGTGAGCACTCCACAGATGGCTTCAACTTGGTGGGTAAACCAGCTGCAACTGGATCAAAGGTGAGAGACCTGATTGTAGATGTCCTTAAGAGGCATCCTGATGAAGCATTTACCGCCAAAATCATAATTGAATGCCATCGTCTAGCAACAGGATATCAACAGGAATGGCTTGAGGTCTGAGTTGTAGAGACAATGGAATCTTGCACAACGTGCTTAAGGCCATTACACATGAGCGAGAGTGGTATGTTCATTCATTTTGGGCAACATTCTAAACCTGTCTCTGTGATCACTTCATTATGAAAGCATAAGGATTCCCCTCAAAGATCTGGCCCTTCCTTTTCCACCTGGAATATCACTTTCTTGAGTGATAAGAAGGCTGATAGCCCAGGAATAGATCCATTTCCTTGCCCTAAAGGAATGTGTGGTATTTTCAATGATCGTTGCCTAAGGTTATCGCTGTCCATTAACAGTGTTGTTCATGAGCAGAAGGTGTGGAGGCCAGAACAGAAAATTACTCCTCGGTGACATTTAATTTATTTTCAGGACATGTTATTCTGAAGCTTAACCACTGCCATGTATCCCTACCTGAAGAAGATGGACATGTTTGGCCTGTACAAGATTAGCAGTATGTGGATGAAAAATTGAGTTAGTTCCTATTTGTTTAGTAGGTTATAGGAAGTCACAGATGGCCATTTAATGCTCTTGTTCTACATTTCTGTGTGTGCTGTGTTTAACAGTATAACTTACTTACCTACGTTATCCAAGTCCATGGATGGAAGATCACAGGCATGGATTCAAAATTTACCCTACTGTATTGTTTGAGTACAAGAAGGGAGTTTTTAAATAAATTGTTCTTGGAATGTGGGTAACGCTGACAAGGCTTCATTTATCCCAAGCTGCCTTGAGATGGTGGTGGGCTTCTTCTGTGATAGTTTTATAACCGACTGGCTTGCTAAGCCATATAAGAGATCATTAAGAGTCAACCATGTAGTGTGGCACTGGAGTCACAGGTAAGTGAACCAGTTGAGTTTTTATAACAATCGGATGACTTTCATGGTAAATTATTTCTGGTACCAACCCACAAAATATCAGATTTATTGAATTCAATTTCATGATTTGTCATGGTTACCAGTCTAGCGCTATAGCCCCTATACTACCATACCCATTGAGGTTATTGGCAGTTTAATAGTAAAGTTATTGATGATGGGTTAAGTCCCATTTTGATTCCAGTTCAGTTGGTTTATGTCGTTTGAATTCCAATTGAACAGTGTTTCCAAACTTGTGCAGTTTTTTCCATCCTTTCTCAATTTGGTCCCAGAACTTGCAAGTACAAGCTATCTATTGTCAGAGTATAGTGTATATCAATGGCTTCTCACTCCAACTGCCAAGAAAATAAAAACAATCAAACTATGTTCAAAAATATACTACTCATAATAAAGACTATAGTTTATCTATGGTTGTGGCACCATTAATTTTTTTTTCAATATTACACACTGCTATATCTTTACAAACACTTCGGCTCCTCGTTATCAATCTCCGCATAGCATTGGGTTTCTTTAAATATTCGATATCCTTTCTACTGTGTATGTACCACTTGTACACCAGAGCTGGGACATCTGATAGAACTTTTTCTTGCACTTTGGTGCACACATCTTCGCTTCATACAATGAATATAGCTATTCCAAATTAACACTGTCTATAATGTATTATAATGAGAGGCATTGTCCATAAAGTAATGATCATTAAATATATTCCCTTCCTGAGAGAGTTACATTTTTACAGCTCCAAAATCATGTAATGGAGACTGTCGTGCTTTGCTCTTGATGAGATGCCAAGTGTCAGTTTGGATCAGTGGTACCACTCTTGCCTCTGTCACAGGTGGTCATGGGTTCAAAATCCCACTCCAAGAGTTGAGCACGTAATCGAGGCTGAGGGTGGTGCTGCATTGTTGGAGATGCTGTCTTTTGGATGAGGTGTTATACCAAGGCCATATCTATTCCAATAGATGTAAAAGATCCCACGGCACTATTCAAAGAAGAGCATAGAATTCTCTCAGGATTTCCTGAGGATGTGGCAGATGCTATATAAATGTACATTCTTTCTTTAACCTCTTGGATGATGTATCTATTAGATCTCTGGCTGCCTACTATTTAGAAAAGTAGAGATCAGCATTCATTCCACTCCTATATACCAATCCCCCATATCGTTAGTTACAACCGGCCCAGAGAGTGGTTTTACGGACACATCATCTAAGCAGGTCTGTTCTGGTTGAGTTCAGTGCACAGAACCCAAGGTCTTCTGAATAACAGCATCCCAGCGAAAGAGTTCTGCTGCACATGTCATGCAAGTGAATCTCTTATGGTGAGGAGACCCAACTTGGTTACTTTTGGACAGGTAACAATGTACCTAGCCCTTGGGAGAAGACACATATTTAAGTTCAGTACTTGTAAAACCAGATCCATTATTATGATAATTGATGATTTAAAAAAAACAATGGTACAGAGAGAATGTTATTCTCAAGAGCTGCAGTTTACAATAAGCAATAACACTGTGTAATATTAAATTAGATAATACATGAATGCCTCAACTACATTATGGTCATTGTCATGAACAATGTATTTTGAAATGTGCCACCGCTCCCAAATTATAGTTCTATTTTTAATACCACTTTATTTAATTATTTTGTTGTGGGAATAATAAACCATTCATAATGTTCTCCTCATATTTTCACTTTTAAAACTCTCAAAAAACATTTATTCTAAAACAGGCAGTGGACTCACATCTTTGCTACTGTCTTTGATACTCAAAGGTGGCTGCTGTTTGTAGACAGGCTTACAAGGGAAGATTCCTGATGCCAGTGCCCCCTGAAGCCAAGTCAAACTAATCAATGGGGGTGAGCTATGAGCTAATCCCTTCTGTTATATAGTGAAATGCATGTGCAAGGGAGACTGATGATCTCTTTCCCTTCTTTGAAGATTTCAGCCCACAAATGGTGGAGGATCAGAGGCCAGGGGAAGGATCGGAGGCCGGGGGTCGAGAGCTATTAGGATGCGGGGGAAGGGAATGAGAGGCCTGGTCGGGGAAGCGGTGGTGATTGAGGGGGAGCAGCGGTGGGGAGATGGACTCCTCCTCCTCCCGGCTCTACAATCAGGTAAGTACATTTGAAAAACTTAAATTTTTGGTAGCAGGCGGTCCCAAGATCTGGAAACAGCTGTCTCAGGGCAAACCAATCTTGAAGTGAGGGCCTCAAACAGGTGTTAGACCCCTTATTTTCATATGTAAAGGGTCTAGCGCCTGTTTCAGGTGTGGGCCCTGGATGCTTATTTCTTTTCCTTCACCAATATGGCGGGTGGTGCACTTCCAGCTGGAAATGCACACGCGATTGCTGTCCACCATATTGGGGGTTTAGTAGGTCGATTAGTGCCTGAACAACGGGTGCTGTGTGGTCAAATTTATAGATCAGCCTCTTCTAATTTAATTATCTTTATAGTGCCAAGAAGACAGTGAGGATATATAGATAGGTGTGTTTATATATGTGGGTTGGTCTATTCAAGCATGAGAAAGTTCAACCTCATGGATCTGTGTTACATTCTTGGTTACTTTTTATGATGCACTATTTGGGAGACAGTAAAAGCGAAAGTAAAATAGTGAGCTATAAACAGAGTACCATTGAGTCCCATCAATCTACAGTGTCTCATGCTAAAGCTCAATAACTATTTCTGATGTTGTCCCAAGTGAACTTCGACCAGAGAGAAATGTAATGAATTGCTGACGCCAGAGTCTTGTGAGTAAAAGCTGATATAAGAACAATTTTGTCAGAATTCTGGAGAACTGTGCAGTGAAAGTTAGATAAACAAATTAAAAAACAGGTCATAATCAGGAATATAACAAAGGCCTCTCACCTCACTAAGCAGCTAGTAAGCCATGCAGGACACTAAAAATATGACTTCAGTGGATTAGTGAAACATCAGTCTGTGATTTAGAATAGGATAGAGTCCTATATTAGACTGATAGCCTCTGCCCCTAGTTTAAAAAGAAAATGATTGTGTACCGATGCTGAAAGCAGAACAGTAGCCAGGATTACATTGTTTGGGTTAGCACTAAAAAAGAATCTAAAAATGATGTGATAGGGAAAGCTAATATGACAGAGCAATTTTGCACAGTATTTAAAGCTGAAATTACATTGGAGCACCGGAGGTTATGTTCCACGGAGTGCTGGGATAGATGTTTTCACCCAATATCCCACAGTTGCCGGACTCTGTGTCTCAGCCACCACCCTAATGAGTGGAGGCCAAGCACCTCCCAAAAGGGAAGGAAGGAAAAGCCGGCCAGTTATAATCTCACGGTGGCTGATTCAGAGCAGTTTTTTTGGCAGAAGCCTGTGAGCAGATCGCGTGTCTGCCCTCTCAGCTGCAGGTAGTAAAGGAGGCCAGGGAACAGGAGAAACAGTAAACTGGAAAGCGAGGAGCAAAAAAAAGAAAGACTTTAGGTTATACAAAAGAAAAATATTTTGATATTGTACAGAAATTGGGAATAAACGTGCCACGTCTTTCTTATCTTTTTCATTTTGGAACCTTGCTTTGGTTGAGAGGGCAGGCAGATTAACCGACTGATTTCTCTAAAACATCTATAAATGATGTAGATTTCCAGAAAATCAATGTCTTTGCTTTATTGCCAAGTTAACATATTCAATAAGTTTTGTTGAAATTTGAGACTTAGGCAAGGGCAGTAAATAATTTCTTTTACAGGTCCAAGATAAGTTAACAGACTCTATATATTTTTACAAAACAAAATCCAAGGCTAACACTTCATAGAGTCAGGTTACATTAACATACTCAATAAATATTTTTCTGAAAATAAAGCAAGTCAGACACTTCACACTACTTTGCACTGACAGGCTATGCTAACATATTCAGCATATTCTTACAGCTAAAAGTCTCCCCGGTAATTTTCTCACACACAGGGGTAAACAGAAGTCACTGTTTTTTCCAATACAATCTGTACTTAACAGATGCAGAGAGCATCTAATGCAATGATCTCTCAGTCGAGGCTTAGCTCGAAATAATGAAATGTCCCAATCACCTGAAGTTCGACTGATCAAACACTGACCCCCCCACCGCCCCCCCCATGAGTGAAGTATAGAACATATCTCATGTTGTGTGTTTTTGAAAACAAAATTCCCAAGGAGAAACAAAGTATTGGATCAAATTCAGCTTTTGTATTTCAGAATCGAAAAGAGATTTCACTCCAGGGGAATGTGCTTTCAGTGCGAAGCACTCCCCATAAAGCCTGTTAGAAGAGATTGCTAATCTGTACTGAGTTAGCTGATCTCAGCCAGGGGCAAAAGTAACGTGTGGTGCAATTGGCTTCAGTGCCTCTGGGCTAGGGAGAGTAAAAACCAGCCAGGTGTCCTGCTCTTGATCACTATTCAGCGACAGCTGTTGAAAATTGTATGCGTCTAGACGTTGGGTGAGAACAGGATCAGGTTGGCTCTGATGCACTCCCTATCCCAGCAAGAGTCAGCACCTTCAGAAGAGGAGGGGAGAAGAAACGGGGGAAGATAGTAAAAGAAAATGTTAAGTGTGCTCTTCCATGAGAGATAACTACATTGCTTCACACCTGAAATCAGCTTAGGAAAATGCATTATGTTACATCACTCAACCAGAAGAGGCCCTCTTAGATGGTCTATCTGTCAGGTTCCTCTCTGGACAGCTGCTATTCAGAAGAGCTGAGAGGTAAGCATCCCTTCGACTCCTAAGTACCAATCCTCCATATCCTTAACAGCAGCCAAGCAGAGAGGAACATTCTGGCCACATTGTCCGAGCGGATTGCTTCTGGATCGAGATCAGTAAGTAGGAGCAGAAAGGATGCCAATCCCATCTCCTTGGAGTAGCAGCATGCTGGAGAGGGATCCATCATCCAAGCAGGTATGTTCCAGTGTGGGACTAAACATAATGGGTTTTCACGAGCCACTTTTGGAAAGGTAATAATGCAAAAATGTTGTCTTCTGAGGGAGATAATTTAATCCCCACAAAATGACACTTCCTTCAATCCAAACTGACCAAATTGCATTCAGTTTCAATTTCTTCATAAGATTAATTGCTCACCCGACTGGAAGGATTATTTACTGTGCACTTAATGCAAAAGGTTGACAAAATTAGTTATGTAAATACAATCCTTAATTTATGACTGAAGGATTAGTCTATAAATTCATGAGATTTAAAAAGTACTTCTGAAACTGTTCTCAGCATGAATACCATAATGTTAACTGATGCGCTGCACACAATTTTGTAAGAGTTTTGTAATCAAAAGCAAGTTTCCAGCTGGGGGGGTTAATAAGTGAATAACTGCCATTTAAAAATAATCTGAGCAAGAACTGAGCAACGCTGAGCTTTGATCTGGTCCGATTGAACCATCTAAATTTAAATTAGTTCCAATTTCTGGCCTGGAGTTTTAGACATCCCTAATGTTCAATGAACCAACTGTAAGTGCTTGACCCCGGAATGAACTTTGTATTAAAGTCAACAAACCCATAGCTGCCAACCTTGGCACATTACTAGGAGTGAAGTTTTATAAGCACAAAGGAGGAGATGGATTACAAGTCCATTGGAATACATAAAGATGCATTTATTTTCAAAGAGTGGGACATAGGGAAACAATGAGCCTGACTCCTAAATAGTGAAACTTGGCAGGTCTGCAAAACCCATCAGGTTCTCGGAGATTCTGCTTTTTCTCGATTGTTATAATACACTCAAGTTTGTTAAAGGGTACCTTGGGCTCCTAACTGGGCATATTGTCTCTGAAGTCCATGTGCAAAATATCATCACACCATTAAAAATTTAATGGTTACAGCAAAATAGATCACTTTTGGGTCAAGGATACATCACAGCAATATTGCTGAGCATTAGCAGATCTTTTACTGGTATGCCCCTGAGGTTTCAAAAGAGCTCAAACCTCCTGAAGGCTTAGTGCTGACAGTCCAGTTACAGATGAAGCAAAAGATCAACAGTATTAGCTCCATAAAAACAGAAGTCAGGCGTTATTACAGGTGAAATGCAGTCGGATTGAATTCTGATAAGTGTTCGAGAAATGTTGATGTTTTGCATCAATCCACTTAACAGCAAGTAACCACAAGACCATTATAGGTATTTAGCATTAAGGTTCCATTTACCTAGTGACAATTTAAGCGACAGTTTCGATGCTGGTACTGCTCTCTGACAAGTGCAGATTTGAGGATAATACTATGTTTTTTAGTAAATTAAAGATTCAGTCTGTGATGGAGTAGCAGAATAATTATATCAATACAGATACACATCCTTAATCCTCTATTTATCCTGTACTTCAGTCCATAGTGGGTGGATGCAAGGTCCTATCTCTTTTTATTTCCTTGCCTTTGATTAGTGCTTTTATTCCTATTTATTTATTAATTCATTCATTCCTTCATTCAGTCTTTCATCCTTTGTTATAACAAGTATCCATTTATCTAATTTATCACTTTAAGGAGTAGAATACAACATCCTGGATCACACATCCACTCCTGCAGTACTCAGTTTCTGCAGCACATTCCATGGATTAGAAACCAGTAAAGGCATCAAGGCTAAAAACGTCTGGCCGATTCTGACACAATAATGAAATTCTATGTAGCTCGAAAAAATGTAACCATTATCTCAGAAAGTATATTAAAAAAAACTACTCGAAATAGGCCACATGAAATATATCGGGTCCTCAAAACAAGTATGTTTTGGCATTTTGATTATAACCAGCAGCAGTAGTGCCTGGGTTATACAGCAATCCAGTCATCTGGTTGTCTGTGGACACATCACCAACACACTGTTCCATTAGCCAGTGCTTCCAGGCCAACAACGGGCTACCGGATCCCAGACTGGCATTTAATATTACACACAAGGAAGTCAGAGCACAGGGAAATGTCAGGATTGGTATGGAAAAGAGATCAGAGCAGTAACAGTGGATAATGAAGCAGAGGCTTCACAGTGCAGCAGTCAGAGAAGGTCAAAACTGGTATTGTAGCAGAAGTGGTGGAGATGAGGCTTTGCTTCTAAGAGAGCATCACAAGAGGTAATCGAGGTCAAGGACTGCAACTGTACCTGACTTGAAGAAACTGTCTTTTGGTTACAGTTCAGTGCAGAATTGAAAGGTTCTTGGAGGACTTATTTTAATTTTAAATGCTGAGATAATTGAATATCAAATGTATCTATGCATGAATGTATTTACTCATAACACTTCTGTGGTTTTGCAATTATGGAAATGGAAATTATGTAGACAAACCCCCCCCCCCCTCTCCCTCCCTCCACTCCCCCAGATGGCTCAGTTGGGAAATGCACTGGAACTGAGCCACAGAGATCAGGCATGTCCCAGGTTTGATCCCTGTTTTGTGCTGAATTAGGTGATCTCAGCCAGGGTGTTAGTATGGGTGGGCTGGATAAAAATGCACAGACCTGCTCTTCTGCTGCTTTCAGTTTTTTCCCGGTAATGTCACATTCATGGCTACTATTGAGTTGAAGTGCTAAAAATGGCTTTTCTTTTTGCTCAGTGGCCCATTGTAAATTTGTTTTTTTTTTGGGTTTAATTCATTTCTACAACCAAAAATCCATACCCTATCCATCCCATATATTTAGGGCTAAAATGGAGCTAGAAATGTAGTATGGAATCCCCAAACAGGGGATTTTCAAAATGGTGGCCAATCACCTCAATATTGAAGAGGGAGGCAACATACGATACATAATGGAGATATTAAAGTGCCCCTCATAATAGTCCTCATTAAAAATTAATTAAAATTAAATAAAACTCCAATTAATAATAACATTATTTAATTGTAAGATATGTTTTATAAAGAGAATGTGCTATAATGGGCAGAAACATATTTTTTTATTCCAACTTATGAGACAGACTTGAGAAATTATAAATTATTTTCCATTGCCCTCTGCAGCATATCTTCCATGTATCTTTAAATTTTCTCTGAAACCACTTCCCATTGTACAGTACATTGACAGTTTCCAATGTTTAGCTTACAGTTTTGAATGGAACAGAACAGTGAAAGGTTTTGGCATTAAAACCTGCGTTTCAAGAAAATTAACTTCAGGACTGGAAGATTGTGTGCTTCAATAAACCATTATAACGAGTCACTTCTGGTCTGGGAGGTCTCTGGAAGCACACAGACTACTTGTTAGAGAGTACGACCTAATTACTCTCATGAATAAATAAAACGCTCTCTTTTCACGTTCTCATGTCCCTTTTACTATCAGGTCATATCACAGTAAGTGTCAGTTATACTCCTGCAGAATATTCATACCCTTTCCTTTTGACACAATAAATCTTACTGTAGTATCACTACAAATATTTAAATAATCTTTACTTATTTTGTGTACTGATTTTATTCCCGTTGCTAATTTTTATTAACGGAAGAGAAACATTCCAAAATATTCTGCTCCTGATAATTCAGTCATATTTTGCACTAAAAAAAATTGAATTATTTCAGCATTTGTATTGAACAATATAAATAACATCAAAGTGAGAATTCAATGCTAAAAAAACTGAATTATCAGATAATTTGCAAACATCAACTTTGAGTTAAGAGGGGTAGACTGTAGATTTTGCCTTTACGAGTCATAACCATCAGTCTACAGTTCTGCAAGCAAACAAACTATAAAGTCACTGTTACAGAATTCAATGCATTCAGTTGGAAATGCAAGCTTTCCAAAATCATTAAAAGGAAAAAAGCAGTAAAATAGTTCTCTGTAGATACGATTGTCAGATAAGCACAGAAGTGCGAAATTGTAGTCACAAAAAGCTATTTAGAGCAAAGAAAACTGCCTTATTACCCTGCCATTTTTACTGTTTTGTGTGACATTAGAAAGTCAGGCCTGACATACATTTTTTATGGCTTCATAAAGTCGTCCTCTGACCAGGTCACCCTCCTCATAACTAGGGAGCAGTACACTTGAAAAACCCATTAATCACCGTTGAAAGGAGCTCCTGTCTACCCCTTCAATATGCACAGTCTGGCAAGAATTGTTCAGTGCAAATGCTAAGTTACTTGTTCTCCAATGCCAAATGACCCATTCATTTCTATTAGCATGGCTGCTGTGAAGGGCAGGCTTGCTTTCCACACATGCACTGTCTTATGGGAAATATCTTGGCACAAAGACAGCACACCACACAAGATCATTCATATTCATTTCCTTTCAAGATGAACCAATGTAGAACCTTCGTATTGATGCCAGCCAAAAAAAGATTTTTGCTATTGTTAGCCTTAGTGTTATCCTCCACGAATTTGACGAGAACTTTCAGATTAATCTGGATTTTGCATTTGGAAAGCCTAAACTGCAAATAATCAAATCCAAATATGAATCCTGAATTCACATTTAAAAAGACTGGTTGACAAGCAGGGAAAGATCGCTATTACACCTCAGGGGAAAATGGATTCATATTGCCACTAAACTGGCAGAGTCTTGGATGTACAGATATCACTCGACTGCTGGGAATAGGTTTATACAACTAGGGTTTTAGGCACGTATCTTCCCACTATTACAACATTGAAAATTGAACACATACCCTTCTCCTTCATTCGGCAGCCTGTGTCTCAGACATGCCTACCATTAGATTGTAAACAATCAGCTATACACACATGTGCATGCTCACATACAATAACACACATAGCGCATCACTAGGGATCAGGCACAATACTTCTCCGCTTCCCATCCCCCACTACACTGCCATTGACCAGGCACCAACCTCCCACCACCCCATATTCACACCATTAGGCTTAATCCCCAATCAAACGTGCCTGGTGAACAGCGGTGTTCACAGGGAGAGTGGATACTCAGACCTCCGTTTACCATCCATTAATTTAAACAGGAAGAAGATCAGGGCTCAGGACCCATGATTTCCTGACCATCTTTCCCAGCGTGGGTGACTCCTTACTGGGAGGGCCCAATCGGGGAATCAGCTTTTATATCACTAGAGACTGGATGCATGCTCTCTCTTATCCCCATACAGAGACTTGAACACATCCCCACTACTAGACCACTGGAGAAAATGGAAGAAACCTCTAACCCATTAGAAAAAAGAAACAAAATAAATACACTCTCTTTTTGCAATAACCCCATTGTGACGGAGGCTTGTAAATTTTGCCCTTACACAAAATAGCATCACGTGTAAGCGACAGGACATTTCAAGCCTAGTGCAGATGGGTATGTAAAGTTAGGCAGGTACTTTATACACCGTTTAAGAATTAATGTATTTAAAAACAAATGTAAGATTCGTGACATGTTGCTGAAACTCAGATAAGGTTCGTTTATGAAACAGCACACCCTAACTCAATGCAAATCATAAGAAAACTGCTAAAGTATGGTATTTGTTAATATATTTACTTCAAACTATATAATCATGGGATATCTGTGACAATACATATTTTTTAAGATCACTTTACTGTTCATACTAAGACCTAAAGATAGGCCTAGAAATGTTCCTAGGCCTGTCTTTAAGCCACTCTACGTGCAATAAATTAATACAGGTAAAGTTAATTTATTGGTTTGCACTGATACCCCTATGACAATTTAGTTTGAGGCAAATACGTTAGGTATTAATGTTTTATTTTATGGAGTCTATATGCAGGCCTGCTCTGCTCTTTTGAATCTCTGCTCCATGTTGTCTTCATATCACAGTTTGACTATTCAAAAACAGGAACAAACAAGCTTGTATTGTTAATGTTTTCCTTAATTTTCAAGCACATCATATAAACTATATACAAAATAATGAGATCATTCCGCCAATTAAAGCAACATTTCATGGCTGTCTTATTCGTAGAAAAGAATTAATTCCTATAATTCACTCATTTTGCTGCACTTGTGGATTTTTCTGACATTGCATTACCATGGGTTTATCCACAGATATCACTGCGCTGTGAGAGACTATGTGCTTCTTAAATCCATTTATTCAGCCACTATTTTCTGCTGGCATCACATGACTTGCCTCTGCAGCATTGTATAGAGAATAATATAGAAAATACTGATTGCAATGACAATATCTGCAGGATTTTGTAACGGTTGGTAATATCAAGAGTGAAATCCAAATTCTAAGAAAGGACCTGAGGCATAATAGAGACCACATATAATGGGTGAAATGACAACTGATAGCTCAAAAAGCAGAGTTTTAAAAAAAATCAGTGTTTAATATAAGTGTCGATGAAACAAACATATTTAGTTTCATTTATCTTTGATCCGCTTTGTTTACTTTTCTTTATATTCGATGTGTCACCCACTGATCAGGGTGTATCATGGTAATGCTGGTGAATGGAACATTTCTTCAGTAACAACACCATGCACTCCTGGATTAGAGGCATGGATCAGGTGAAATACAAAGCTCACCCAAAATTATACCGATAGCGTGCCTAAATCCCAGCTTCAGAAGAGCAGCCCCTACTGAACCAGTGGGAGAATTCCATTTCCCAAACTATTTACATTTGACACCTCTGTACTGTAAATTTAGATATTGTTTTCCGCACTCTAGGAATTAATAAAAATAATCCTGAAATCTTAAAGGGGAAGTAACTGCGCTAACTATAGTCACTTATCCTATCTGTAGTGGATTAATGTATTTGTACATAGAATCATAGAAGTTTACAACATGGAAACAGGCCCTTCGGCCCAACATGTCCATGTCGCCCAGTTTATACCACTAAGCTAGTCCCAGTTGCCTGCACTTGGCCCATATCCCTCTATACCCATCTTACCCATGTATCTGTCCAAATGCTTTTTAAAAGACAAAATTGTACCCGCCTCTACTACTGCCTCTGGCAGCTCGTTCCAGACACTCACCACCCTTTGAGTGAAAAAATTGCCCCTCTGGACCCTTTTGTATCTCTCCCCTCTCACCTTAAATCTATGCCCCCTCGTTATAGACTCCTCTACCTTTGGGAAAAGATTTTGACTATCTACCTTATCTATGCCCCTCATTATTTTATAGACTTCTATAAGATCACCCCTAAACCTCCTACTCTCCAGGGAAAAAAGTCTTAGTCTATCCAACCTCTCCCTATAAGTCAAATCATCAAGTCCCGGTAGCATCCTAGTAAATCTTTTCTGCACTCTTTCTAGTTTAATAATATCCTTTCTATAATAGGGTGACCAGAACTGTACACAATATTCCAAGTGTGGCAATATCTATTAATTTTACATAATAATAAAAAAACTATTATATATGGAGAGGAACATAATGCTAAATGAAACATCACTTTTTTCCAATTTTTTTCTTCCTTCTCCTGAAGGCAGTCACTCCTGTAAGGATAGGGGTTCCATTGCCTCTGCCAGCCCTTCAATAACCGGCCGAGCAGCCATTCTTCATTTATGCACCTATCCAGCATAGGTAGGCTATTTGACCATGAGTCGGTAGGCTATTTGACCATTATTCCGTAAGCTATTTGACCATGAGTCTGTAGGCCATTTGACCATTATTCTGTAGGCTATTTTACCATGAGACTGTAGGCTATTTGACCATGAGACTGTAGACAATTTGACCATGAGACTGTAGGCTATTTGACCATGAGACTGTAGGCTATTTGACCATGAGACTGTAGACAATTTGACCATGAGACTGTAGGCTATTTCACCATGAGTCTGTAGGCTATTTGACCATGAGACTGTAGGCTATTTGACCATGAGTCAGTACACTATTTAACCATAAGTCGGTACACTATTTGAACATTACAGCCAAATTTATGTCCACATGTGCACTTCCAGCAGAAATCACTGAACAGCAGTCAAGAACAGGAAGCCTTCCATGATTTTTCACCTCTTTAGCCAATTGAGACCAATTTTAGCACCTTGACTGCAATCCCAGTTGAGATCAACGAACTCAGCACGGATCAAGATTTTACTGCTCTTTGTTTCTCAGGACCAGACTGTTCGGTTCATTTACTCACTGAACGACTGAGGGAGAAAACACGATTTTTAATGAATAAAACAACATTTACTAACATGAGTGCTCAATTATTAATTGTCGCATCTTCCATGACAATTGCTATTGCGTAATTAACCTTAACATTAAATAGACCTGAGACGTGAAACGCGAGGTAGGTTATACAATTTTTTTAAAAGATACATCTCAGCTTCAATGCAAAACAAGTCTGGATTCAATAAAAAATTTATTTTTGTCTGAATTTTCAAACCATCTTGACTGCAAACATAAATTCCTGAAATATGGTGAATTTGTTGCAGTTGCATACATTTTCCATCCTGAATGAATCTGCTGAACTTTAGAAGGTCCATGTGCAACCAAAAGAAGACTGTAAATAATTTATTGACAGTGATAGTCACTGAAGAGGAACAAATAGTGTTTCACTAAGAACCGGCAACCTCTGACCTTCCCTTTTGCTGGAATACCTGAAGTGAAAGCCTGATTGCATTAGTGAAATATTTATTTGATGGCATTTTAATATTCTGTCTTGATGACTTCTTAGCAACATTTAGTTTCGGGGGTCTTATGTTCATCCTCCTAGGAAATGAAACATGTCAAAACTCATTACAAAAATCAAAATTTAAATACTTGAGCCACATTAGGTTTATGCGCACAATCCCAGTAGCGCATAAACACAGTTCACAAGCACTCATTTGCTTGCTCGACTCTAATGAATGAGTTTGGTGAAGCATGTTGGGTCATGAAACATACGTTACCAATCTAATTTAACCTATTACTTGCTGGCACCTTGTGGATCACGGATAAATATCCTAAGAGCAACCATGGGTATGATATCTAGTTTCCACTCAAACATAGTGGCACTGCAAGGATTGCTGAGTTTAGCATCCATTTCATTGTAATTCACAATTAATTACAGAGCAAATCAATAAAGTAAATGTTGCTATTGCAGTCAATGTTTAAAACAAACATAATAGAGCTGGGATTTTACAGTACAAGTCCCTTAACTTCAAAATCAATTTATTAAGCAAAAACATTTAATCCAATATATATGAACTCTTCTAATATTCAGTGATGCAGCATACAAATTGTCAGATCATAAATGTTAAGTATGGCATGCATATTTTATATGAGCAAATGGAAGCAGAAAAACTCCACTTGTGCCACAAGAAGGTCAGCAGCACTGAGGCCTATGTGAACATTTTGAATAGGGTCTTGTTTAGGGCTGATGCCCATTAGAACAGGAGCACAACTCACATTGCTTCTATTATTCAGTTACTTTAACTTTCCGATGAGCGAAACTGAATGTTTTCTTTATTTATCCCCTTGCAAAAATGATCTGTCATAAAGGTCTCGGGCTATACATTTTGAATTAGAATTAAGGAAATGTATGGAGGGGAGGGGGTATAGAGTGTTTCTTAATTTGCTGTATTCCCTGAATGAACTAAGATAAGGACACGTTGTTATAGTTCAGCTTTCAATTCATTAATAGTCATTTTATGGAGAAACATATCATTTTCAAATGAATTGCATCTTTACACAGAACCCACTGTGCAGCTGCCTCTTTGATCTCTTATTTTGATGATGCAGCTGAAAATGTAACTCTATTACATCAGATGTTATTCTCAAATTTGCAAGACCTCAGTGGAAATCAAGTCAATGAACAGATGACTAAGAGACTGCATGTCCCTAATGGCTGGCGGAGGTAACAAGTAAAATGCATTCCAGTGGTTTCAGCCTAGCCTCCGCCAGGTACTGTACAAGTCCCCTCTACATCCAACAACTATGGATTCAAATCTTAAATCCAAGCAGTCTCAGGTGAAAATGTAGAAAGTAAAATGATGCATAATAAAATTGAAGGTTTCTTTCACTGCTCGATGTTGGGAGTGAAAGGTTCGGACAGTTGCTTCTGAATTTGGAGGGATTTCGAGAAAAGACTCATACTGACATTCAAGGCACCCCACAAGATAAACATAAATAATTGAAACTTGTGGAAAATTTGTAGATAATGGTTAGAAATTGTCACATGGATATGGACTAAGAAAAAAGTAAAACCAGAGTTTTTTTTAAAGGGGAAAATAAGGGAACAGCCTACAATATAAACAATGAATCAATCAATCATAAATGTAGCCTAAATGTTGCTGTTAACTTCCATTGCAAAACCTGGCATAGAATTGGAAGATATTACTTCTTCACAGTGACTTATTTGTGGTTTTTCCCTTAAAGTTCTTTCCCTAATTATTAATATTATTTCTTATTCACCCTAAATACAGCACAGATATTTAAAATTTTGAGATTAAAGGTAAAACTGTGAATGCCGGAAATCAAAAAAACAAAAAGTGCTGGAAATACTCAATGGATCCATCAGCATCTGAAAAGAGAAAAGACCACTTAATGTTTGAGTTTGGGTCTCACGGAGGCTGATGACCATTGCATTTCATCCAGACCTTTGCACCTCTTTCCAGTTTAAAAAAAAATCTGTTCACAGGTTATTAAATCTGGTATTTGTCCTTTTGTAGCAGTGTTTAGTATTTCTTCTGCTTAACTTGTTGTTCTCTCCTCCCCTCTTTGTTTTGGTCTGTCTTATAAATGGGTTGTCCCCATTTCCTTTATCCGTTTTGACTAAGGGTCTCGGCTCAAGATGTCCATTATCTCTTGACTTTTCAGATGCTGTCAGACCTGCCGTGTAGTTTAGCATGTTTTGCTTTTATTTAAAATCTGGCCAATTTTTCGTCTTTGGCTGGTTTGAAACAATTGGAGGGACCAAAAGGAATCTCCATGACCAAAGCCCGTACATTACTGAGAGCTGAGTGATTTTATATGCCTGACACTGAATTATTCTTCTGTAACAGGAATTTATGCTAATGGTTCTCTGCATATGCTTAACTCACATATCTATATTAAAGTTAATAGACTGTTACATTACTTCTTAACCCTGGTTCCATACGCAATTAGCTTTCCTGATTTTTCTAAAACATTAACAACACTTGGACACATACAGCAGCATTTTATGCACTATGCACTAACTTTTTTACTGGCTACTAGAGCTGCAAAGATTATTTGAATATTTAATTAATAGTAAATTACTGTGGCAGTTCAAGCAGATGAATATTGGTTGTTCCTTTTCTCTCTTTGACATTTAATAGAATATGTGCGAAGTATTTTCATAAAATTAGGCTGATCGCAGTACACATGTAACCAACATCCTGCCTGACCTCTGACTTATCATTAATGTAAATACCTCACAGGACACATTTGGAAAACTTGTCTCAGAGTGCCATGGATTACTTATAGGTGTCTTGCAGATATGTGGCATTTTTACATATTTATTAAGACTCAATAGTCCATTTCCTCATTCTTTCCTTCAGTGTTTTTAAACAGTTTTATGTTTTTTTCAGCTGTAAAGTGACATCAATGTGTTCCTGAAATCTAGTGATTCTGAAAATGGATCCTTCTTTATTCCCAATAGCAGTATAACACTTTACAAAATGCAGATACATTTGATGCAAATAATGATTGATGCTGCCATTGATATTAGAATTGGCAAGTTATTGACATGAAAATTCATATTTATTTATACAAAGCTTTTTAATATGTTGCCTTTTACTGTTAATTCAGTCTAATGATTGGTAGGCAGGGGGAAAAAATGTTTTGTTATGTGGTCAGTAAAAAGGGCTTGGTTTTCATCTCCTTAGTCACATGAGATGGGGAAGGAAGTATATCTATAGGCCCCTAGTGTGCGTCTGTGTGTAAGACTGTAGGTTTAGACCTATGTGCAGATAGCACTAGTCATAGATTTGTTTAGCAGTTTTCCCACAGTTATGTCCATCACCTAGATGCACTCAAAATGCAAGAGTCAGACAAGAGGAAGAATTTGCAAGTTATTGGAAAATCGAATTTTTAATGAATTTCACACCAAGGCCAGCAGGGACCCCTATTGTAGGAACTTGCTGCTAAGTTTGAGAAATTTGGAGAAATGACCTAGGTTTGTAGTTCATAGCTTTTTCTTTCCAGACCTAAACTACAAGCTGTAGTAAAATGTAATAAATCAGAAGCTGGGTATAACCCTTTACCTACTTAATCTTGGATAGTCACATTGCTTATATGCAAAGGTGCATCATGCAATGCAAAATCAGTGCAAATTATACTTACATACATGGGAAATTCAGGGTGGCCAGGTCTGTAAAAGTAAAACATGTGCATTTGCACATTTTTCCTCTACAGTTTTCTCCCCCAAGTATCTACCCCCCCCCCTTCCTCTACTAAGGCATTGACACCATTGCTGGGATATCATTCCAGCTTGCTTAAGTGGCCATTATCCAGGTGCGATCTTTGGCAGTGAATGTCACCAGACTATCAGACTGTAGAAGATTTCACAGCCGAGTCTCTTCCAGTGTCCAAGTATGCACAGTTCCATTAAAGGATAATATACAGCTATAAGGCATGGGAACCCTGGTCAATTTTCCCTTCCTTAACTCATGTGTGCTGTAGCTAACTGCAGCATCCCCACTACTGCTCTGGCTGCATTGACTTAACTCATAGACCAGAAATTGAACCTGGGACCTTCCTAGTCTGTCTAATTCAGGTAAAAACTTTACCCCTGAGCCATTGTTATGGCTTACAAAGATAAGCACCAAGACATTTAGAACAGATCTGATAGAGGTGTTCAAAATTATGAGGGGCTTTGATAAGGTAAATAGGGAAAAATTAAATCCACTGGTCATTGAGTCAGTAACTACAGGCCATACATTTAAGATCATCATCAAAATGATGAATACCTAAACAACTTTTTATCTTCTGTATTAATGAAATGAAGGGATAAGGGCAACATTAGGATTGACTTCCCTTTTTTTCTGAGTAAAACTATTTCTGTGTTGTTTTAGAAAGTAATTTAATTAAATTTATTTGAGCTTCTAACATGACATTTATTGCACAATGACAATTAATGTGCTGAAATCAGTCATAAAATAAAAAAGAACGATCAATATTAAGATCATATTCTTGAAGATTATTCTAATAGCTAATAAGAAGTATTGACTTCCATAATGTGCAATCGTAAAACTTAAGTTTTCATACATTTAGGAATGTGCCCATCGATAACGGTGCAATGTTGGCAAGGGGAGTTTGTGTGCCACCTGAAGTGATAATGGGTATCTCGTAGTGGTGGTATGCATTCTTCAACAACTCTTCTGGTTTGCTATTTTTGACCATTGTCATGTGTCTCCATTTGTTGTTCTCGTCTATTTGTAGTGTTGTGTGTTTTGAGTGGACTGCATTTTTTCAGAGTACCTGAAGCTGAAAGAAAAGGTTTGGAGAATTTTTTTTTTTGCATCTATGGATATTAGGATTTGGAATCACTTGACAGAAACAGTGAGAAAACTAAAATCCGTAATAGCTTTTAAAAGGGGAGTGGATAAATATTTGAAAAAGAAAAACACTAAAAGAGTAAGAGAGCTGGTACAGATGCGATGGGGCAAATGGCCTCATTCTGTAAAATTCTGTGATGCTACGATTCTTAGTTGAGGGAAACCATTTGACCCATCTAATTCATCCTACCATAGCAATGTACAGTCCATCCACCACAGCATCTAACTACCTCTTGAATAACTCCAGAACTTTTGTCTCCACTGTCCTATCCAGAAGACCATTGAAGAAGTGCTTCCTGATAACAGTCTTGAACTTGTAGGTTCCTTCTTCTGCATCTCCATTTGCATTTGTGTGCACAGCTGAAAATGTAACCCTAAAAATGTCCTTTGTCAGCACTATTCCAAAGAACTCAAAGAGCTGTCAAGATTCTAATATTTATACACTGCTAGAAAAAAAATCAAATAAATGCAAGAATTATGATATAATTAATTTTTTGATTATTCAACTAATCAATTGTAGTTAATCAACCATAAAAAAGGCTTTAATTGCCCCCAAACCACAGCATTTGGCAGAATATTAATTCTGCCACTATGTTTACATATTATGATTTACTGTTATGATTAATAATTAGATATAGCTTATAATTGATTGCTAGTGCACTCCTTACTCGAGCATGCAAAGTAAGCATGCAACAGTGGCCTAAATTAGAGTGAATAAATGTACATAAATGTACCTAAATTGATATGCTTTTTTGACAAAGTGGATGTTGCTTTTTCAGTCAAACAACTGTTTCTTGAATACATGAATATCATCAGAAAGATTAGGAACTTCCAGGGAAACCAGAATCTTGGAAAAGGCAGATTAAGAAATAGAGATTAATAATATTAAAAATGGGAAGAAAAAAATGAAAAGGAAATAAATAATGGAAAAATAGAATAAACATAAAACAGGTAAAAGTGAGGGACGTCAAAGAAGATATAGTACAGGTATTCTTAAAGTGTTATATACTGTACCTTCAATCTTTAGGGAATAAGACTAAGAACCAGCTCCAAAGCAGATAGCGTATTACTCCTACCTCATTTCCCCTCCATTAACATCACTTAAATAAGCATTGTGCCATGAAGGCAGGTTTATGCAGGAAGTGTGAATATGTGGTGTGACATCATATTACATATAAAAAATGGCATGATAACAGAGATGACGTAAATAAACAGAATCAGAAGTAGCTAAGAAACTGTCACACTGATTCAACTTGAATTTTTGAACTGTACACAATCATGCATTTTTTGTGGCTGCTAACCACCTTCTCAAAGTAAGTTTAGGATTTCTTGGCTGAGGTCACCTGCATGAGATCAGTTGTACTGCACTGTTAAGCAGTGTGCAAAAGTCTTGTAGATGGTCTCTGCCTCTAGCCTTCTCTCCTTCCACTTAGTAGAAGGAACCTCACTTCTACTCAGTGTCACCAACAGATGGCTTGTCTGAAACTAGGGACTCGCTGCTTAGAATCTGACAACAGTGACCTGTGTGCTAGTACTTTGTGATGTAGCCCTTTAGTACACCAACATACTGCTCCATCAAGAAGCCTCTTTAAGTGATGAGATCTACAATTCCTTGAACTCTGTGACAAGACTGAGAAAATTAAAATAAATTGTGTAGGTTTGATGGTCTTTCTTGACCAGTCCATGAAAAATTTTAGAAGTGACAGAGATTTATATGTATCTGAGCAATGTTTTTCAATGTACCAGAGAGTGTCCCAAGGTACCATCCATAATGTTGTAAAAGCACTAGGATTATTCCATTTCTTCCAAAAAAAAGTTCACTAAAAGGCTTAATGCAGTGTGCTACTGAGAAAGAAACCCATCAATAATGATAATTATGCAGCATTTCCATCAAACAATTTAGAAATTTTCCATCACTAAACAAAAACTGAATAGTGAGAAACATGAAGACAAAAAGTGTCAGTTTAAGACAGACTGAGTCCTTCTGTCCTTCTATCTCTGACCTACAAATTACTCTGAGTTATTTTATTGTAACAGATTCCCAGAAAGGACTTTTATTTCACTGTTAATACAAGAACAGGCAGTATATTAACAGTCATCGCCTTGTTTCTGACTGGCACATGAAGCCAAGCCCGGCAGTTGTGAATGGAGCCTCTTTTCCCACTTGGCCACATAGTAAAAAAGGTTAAAATACTTCAGAGCTAAGCCCAGCAGTTCAGTTTAATTCCTTCTGTAATTCGTCTGACAAAATATCAGGCTTTTAGCATCAAAATGAGGGCCACGGAAAGCTGAATTCCCAACTGGGAGAGCCAAGGAGAACGGCAATTTGTCCCTGGGAATAATTAACTGCTGAAGATACAAGGGACTGTTGCAGACATGGTGTTTGGGAAAAAAAGACACAGAAAAACAATTTGCTACTAATACAATGGCTGATGGTTCATATATGGTACTTAAATGTCACCATTTACAATGCCGTCTGCCTATTTAACCCTTTCTTTTCCCAAATATGTATTCCCAAAAACTGTATATTTTGCATGGACTGCATTTTTTTTTTGCAGAGGCCCATAAGCTCTGAAAAGTCAGAAGGACCTAATATATTTCATATAAGTCTTCGACAGTCTGTGTAGAAGAGTTCTATGAAATCTGTCAGATCCCCTCAGCTTTTAGCAGCTTCAGGTACTCTGAAAAAAATGCAGTCCACTCAAAACACGCAACGCTACGAATAGACAAGAACAGCAAATGGAGACATAAGACAATGGTCATAAATAGCAAACCAGAAGAGTTGTTGAAGAATGCGTACCACCACTAGCAGATACCCATTGTCGTTTCAGGTGGCACACGAACTCCCCTTGCCAACATTCTTGCTCCCATTATTGGTGGGCACGCCCCTAAATGTATGAAAACTTAAGTTTTACGATTGCACATTATGGAAGCCAATACGTCTCACTGGCTATTAGAACAATCTTCCAGAATGTGATCTTAATATTGATCATTCTTTTTTATTTTATGATTGATTTCCGCACATTAATTGTCATTGTGCAATAAATGTCATGTTAGAAACCCATATAAATTTTAATTAAATTGCTTTCTAAAACAACACGGAAATAGTTTTATTCAGAAAAAAAGGGAGAACAATTTTGCAGCAAGCTGGGGCTCAATGATCCCAAAATACTTAACTAAGAGCTGCTGTTTGGAGTTTCTCTGAGCAACTTAGACAGGGCAGAAAGGCTGATGTATGGTGAATCACTGATGACGCATGCTATGGTTCTGACTGGCTTCTCTGAAAAGGATGAAAATGAAGGTGACTTTGAAAAGTGGAGAGTGGAAAATTCATGGGGAGAGGAAAGTGAGAACAAAGGTTACCTGGTTTTATCAGATGATTGGTTCAATGATTTCAGCACACTAATTGTCATGTTGGAAACCCATATAAATTTAATTAAATTACTTTCTAAAACAACACAGAAATAGTTTTATTCAGAAAAAAAGGGTCAATCCTGATGTTGTCTTTATCCCTTCATTTCATAGACAGAGGATAAAATGTTATTTAGGTATTCATTGTTGTATTCTATACTGATTAGTATATTTTATTTTTGAGCTGACTGAAAAGCTCAGTAAGTTATACAGGCTGCATTCATGCATTTCTTCATTAAAGTCAAAAGCTATCACTGGACCTGCTAGAAACTTCAGATAGCTTCACAAAGTCTACATTTGTCATCAAGATTATACAATGGGAGATCACCATTGTAATGGACATTTCCACTGGCAAACTGTGCAGTTCAGTACATAATGAGGAAAGTATCTATAAGTCACACTTAAATTGCATCTCACTAGCATTAGCCTCATCAACTAAACTAGTAGTATTTTAGTACGAGCATTAAATAGATATTTTGCTTTTTAAGACGTATGTACTGTCAGATGAACACCTAAATTGTAATTAAATTCTTCTTCCGGCATGATTTTATATTGCAGCTGGCATTACCTTTAATAGGACTGTTTGCCCTACTTGTTGTAGAGAAGTAACAGGGAAAAGCTTGAGTTTTTAACATAGATCTACAATGATGCAATCAGAATGCAAACACACTATTTATGTTATTGAAATAGGTAAAATCCAAACACAGCAAATTTAAAGAAAGATCTGAAAAAAGGCTTTGAGAAAACTCTTTGCATTGCAATGCAAAAAAAAACACAATGCAGATGAAGTTTGTTGCAAAAATAGCAGCAATGTATTAATGTCTGACAATAGTAGATGCTAAATGACCTTGAAAATGGATGTGTTTAGTCTATCACTTTCCTATTACTTTGATAATGTAGCAGCACAATCTGATTAATTACACAAAGCACTCTAGATGGATAGTGATCAACTAAGTACAAAACAACCATCACATTCCTTTTTCTTATTTTTATACTGAACCTTCTTTATTTTAGTGCAGTTTTAGACTCTATTTGTTCTTCATAAGTATCTTCACTGATATCCAAGAACTGTAGATCAGTAAGGAATCTGTGCTTTTGACTGTAGCATCCACGTTAAAAGGTTTACATTATCATTTCATAAGAAAAAGCAGAAGGTGACATCTGCCCACCACTAGCCTGTGTCTTCAATGGGACGCATTCATCAAAAAAAATCACTGTCCCCTGAGCTTGCAGCCATATGCTGTTTGAAAATGTCATCAGTTAAAAAGGTATTAATTTGCCATTTTCAAAACTCCATTTGATATTCATGTGTTCCAAGTATTTCAGTGCAGAAATCTGTAACTCAGTAAGATCCAGCACTACACAGGAAACCAGACAGCTGTTGCTTGTGTTTTCAAAAAGAATTCTGAGGTAAAATGATTAAAAAGAAACAGCAACATTATTGGCTGCTGCCGGCATTTGCCTGAGCCAATATGTTTATTACTAGTGCCATTAACCAAAACATATGGACCTATATTTGTCACAAGTCACAGAACAGCAGCACTCATCTAAAAAGTTCCATCAAATTGTTCAGGTACATTTTAATAATGCTTGACGATCTACTAGAATATGCAGAATTAATATATGTTTAATTGATTGTAAAGAATTTCATGATCATAAGGAAAACTGTGTTTGGTTTCTAACTGCTAACTGCCCATTAATGCATTTTAACTGGATCCTCGCTTGGTTTCCATGTTGGATATGCAAAACTATTATTGAAATGTTAGTCGGTTAAAGAGTGGAAATCTAGGTCACTGAGAAGCTCTTCATCAGTGAAGTGAATGGAGTTAATGGGGAGAAAAAGGGCAGGAGTTGTCCTGGGTCAGTCAAAATAGTAAATGTGCTCAAAGAACTGAACTTACTTTTATCTGATCTTTGATACTCTATCAGATAATCATAGAATTTTGCAGCACAGAAAGAGGTTATTCAGCTTTTCCATCCCTCACAAAAAGATTCAGGAGAGGAGAGCAGCTTCATTCCATCTGCTTGGGTTCCCTTTGTACTTTTATAAAATAATTTAGATATGTGTTTTGTGGTGTGGTAATTCACTTACAGGGTTGGTCAGATGCTGAGTATGTCTCAAAAAAGTCTGGCCTATATAACACTCTGGCTTCCAGATACTGCCACTGCCAATTATGTTCTCTATTTGATGCCATAAATCATTTATCAAAGTTGGGTGTGCCAATTTACTTTCATCGTCTTGTAAACCAGTACAATTAGTTCTCATTAGGAAGCACCATTTGCTATTTGGTTCATTTTGTGCCAAATCAGGCTAGATTTCATTACCGAAATACGAAAGTAACAGCAGCGGGGGAGAGGGGGGGGGGCGCGGGTGGAGGAAGGGGAGGGGGTGGGGGGGAGGTTGCTCGGTTTGGTACCCCACATTGAAAGAAGTCAAAGAAAGAAAATGAAAAATTAATGCTGAGCTAATTTCAACATTACAAAAGGAGATTTAGCCCAGATCAATTAGTTAGAAAACATGGCAATCAAAGATCTGATCAGGAGTGGGAGACATGTGAATAATGAATGGCTAAGATAACAGGTAAATGCATTTCAACTAAGAGCAAAGGGATATGTCAAAGGCAGGGATTCCATGGATAAAGAGAGGTTAGAGCTCAGGCAGATCACTTGCTCAGGGCAGATTAAGCATTCACTTTGCCTTAATCAGGAGCAATACCGAAGATATTGTTCATCTTCCAGGGATATTACTGTACAGAGGCTGAAAAGTAGTTTGAATTACTCACCAATGGTTAGAAACTCTCCTTACACTACATTTAACTCATGGGCAAATAGTGGGCACATAATTTTGCCTGTGGGATAAATACAATACATGGAGAAACTCGTAGCTACATGTAGAATGAGGGTTGGGATGGAATGGGTCAATGTCATTCTTTTTTCCTTATTGATTTTTCTTACATTTTACATTACATTCCTCTAATTTACTCTTACATTTCTTTCACATTGGAGTCTTAAGTGTCTTGACATTGTAACTGGCATATTTAGCCACTTTGGCTGCACGGTGGTGCTAAATAACTAAGGTATGGTTCATTTACAAAGATTGATGATTTCATACACATGTACTTTTGCCTCCTTTTATTCTTCTGAGCATAAAAACATAATAAACTAGATAAAAAGCAAAGGCCATTCCAGCAATCAAACCCGCCTTTTCCACAGACTATGTACAATCTATCCTATCACTGTTCCCATTCCACCTATTTAATCTCCCGACAGAAAGTTAAGTACTCGCTAATCTTCAGAGATAATGAACCAAAATCTATCCCCCATCTCCTCTACTTAATTCTGCTATTGCAGAGGGGCATCCTCTGCTTCTGTCCCAATGGCACAGTATCATCATGCTATGAGCATCATTCTGTGAGGAAATTAATTGCACTTAAGCTGTATGATGAAAATCTTGGCACAAAGAAAGAAAGAAGACCTTGCATTTATATAGTGCCTTTCACAACCTCAGGTCATCCCAAAGCACTTTACAGCCAATGAAGTACTTTTGGTTCAGTCATTGTTGCAATGTTGGAAATGCAGCAGCCAATTTGTGCACAGCACGCTCCCACGAACAGCAATGACCAGATAATCTGTTTTAATTAGGTTGGTTGAGGGATAATTATTGGCCAGGACACTGGGAGAATTCCCCCGCTCTTCTTCAAAATAGTGCCATGGGATCTTTTATATCTAACCGAGAGGGCAGACAGGGCCTGGGTTTAATGTCTCATCCAAAAGACAGCACCTCCGACAGTGCTGCACTCCCACAGTATTGCACTAAAGTACTGACAAAGACTTACAAATGTAGTTGGGCAGAGATAGGGCATTCCAATATTGCAGAATATCTGCACAGTAAGGACACAGATATAGGTTGTGCCTGATTTATTCCATGCAGATTGTAATTGTGAGTTTGAAAAAGTATTTTCCTCACTTGCCTTTTTGTATCATACGAATTATTTAAATGGCGTGTGCAGTAATATCGAGTGGTGTTAGTGACAACATTGACAAAAGTGTTTGTATAATGTGCTTTGCCATATTAAAATATTAAGGTCCTGAAATTACACCATGAGCTGATGAATTTTAATGCTTTTGTCTGAAATTTCTCTCTCCAGTATTTTAGCGGAGGCATTAAGCTATTTAGAATAAAATAATGGACAGAGGAACTTTAGAAGGCGTTAAGCATTGATCTTCTAATATCACATCATCCACTAGTATCACAAGGTGTAATTTTAGGGCACAGATGTTCAATTTATTCTTACCTTACAACATACACAGTAACTACAGTCACAGAATACCAAAAAGCAACTCAGCAAATTCTGCTTTAATGTTGCTTCAGCAAGAAGTCAAAAGAAATTGACACAGGTTTTTATAAATGCACCATGACATTGCTCAGACAGGAAATGTCTCAGTGTGGATCACTGGGGATACATCACAGCATCAAACGAAAAACAGCCCCAATTTCAACCTCCCCTCCCCCACATCCAATGAGAATGGAGCATTAAGAACCTTATAGTGACTGACTCTCCCAATCCTTGCTGGTCTTGTGCCACCCATCATCTTAATAGTAACGTTCTGGCCAGCCAGCAAGGGCATCGTTGAAATTCGAATCTCAGGATCTGATGGTGGCGACTTCAGTCCCCGACTGTGTTTTAACACTGGATGGCCACGTTCAGTGCCCGGTGCCAGCCTCGCCAGGAGCCCTGGGTGCGAAGGAGCAGCAGGCCTAGAAGAGGGCCAAAAAGGTAAGTCATTTTTGGTTTCCTTGTAGGCCAGGAGGAGCAGGAGGTGATGTAACCAGAAGAAGGAGTTTACTAGAGTATATTATAGGACATGTTACCATGTAAGAAGCTATCCAAAGTAGTCACAGGCACGATGGGCCGAATGGCCTCCTTCTGTGCTGTATCATTCTATAACTCTAGGATGTGATTAAGTAAATTTCAGGAAATTAACAGCATCTTAATGATAAGCATCAACATTGCATTGTGTGCCACTGCAGTTGTAGCAGCAAATATAATCTCACAGATTCTATTTTCACATGAATGATAAAAATAGAATTCCTACAAGTGTTGGCACTGGAATTAAATACAAACTGCTGCCCATTTAGTGCACAGGCTCCAGTACACAAAGTGTAGCACTAAGCGCCTGGCAATTGGACAGTAGACAGCAGACGTAATCACAACTGAGTCCTTTTAATGCGAGTCTTTCAATTCACATTGAGTAACAATATTCATAATATAATCACTATCAGCTTTAAAGTTTGATTCATGCCAACAGGATGTGATTGTCATATTTGTGGAAAACATGGTAAAAAAAAACACTGATTGCAGGAAATTTACCTACGGCTAAAACTTGGTTACTGCACAAAATGCACTGAAGTTGGGGAAATAACAAATATCAGTTCAACGTTTTATTATCTAAATAAAGTATGCATTTCTTGAAAATAAATGACTGATTGCTTTTTAAATCATATAGGAAATAAAACTGTATTACAGTTAATCTATGCACTGAGTGTGTGTTAATGTTTAGTAAATTGGTATATTAGCAGTAAAGGACCATGAGCAATTTTCGTATCTGCTCCCAAAATTCAACCAGATTAACGCATGTCAACTCTCAAACCCGGCGACAATGTTTTTTGGGCCTTTTAGTAAAAGTTAGAGGGAAAACTGCAAATGTACTCATGCTTGCCTTCCAGCCCACACTGTGTTATTGACACCCTCTATAAAAGTGGTATAAAAGCAGTGGGTAGAATTCCAACATGAGATATTGCAAGGAGCAACTCAACCATTTCAGTCCACACAGCAGCATGAGTGCATCAGAAAATCTTATTTTGCTGGACATATTGGAGGAGGATGAGCAGTAGAAGAGGAGCAGAAAAGATTGAGGCCACAGAAGGAGGGCCAACTGGATCCACTATTCCTCAGTGTCTACCATTGGAAACAAAGTTATCTTGATCTCACCAACGAGGAATGTGTGATGAAATTACACCCCATTGAGGAAGCCACAGATAATTAGTCAATCGTCAATCTTTTTCAGCTTCATCAAGCTAGGTTCTCCTGCTGGGCTGGTTCTCAACAATGTTCATTACTTCCCTTTAAGTGCTTTTACTTTTTCATTTAAACTTTGGGTTCTAGGATCATGATTAACAAAAGTGACCTCCGTGTGCCGCTCTCTCCACTTTTACATTCCACCTGGGAAGCTGGACTCCTTGGGCTCGTTATTAGCAGGGCGGCGGGTTCTCAGTGGGGGTCGACTGGGCGCGTGGGTAACGTGCCCGGTGAAATCAGTGTGCTCTGCACGCAATCGCAGGCTAATTGGAGCCACTTACCTTTGCTTCCGGGTTTCCCGCTGGTAAGCTGCGCGGCGGGCGGACTGCGCATGCGCAGTAAGGTCTGTCGGCTGGAGGAGCCCTATTTAAAGGGGCAGTCCTCCAATGCTCCTCCTGCAGCAAAAAAAACAATGCTGAACCATAGAGCAGGCCAGAGGGAAAGCTGCCCCAAGATTTTCGGACTCCTCACTCCAGCTGCTGCTGGATGGGGTGAGGAGGAGGAGGGAAATCTTTTTCCCGTCTGATGGGAGGAAGTGCCCTCCCTCCACCACGGAGAAGGCCTGGCTGGAGGTGGCCGAGGAGGTCACCAGCTGCGGCAATGTGCCACGAAACTGGCTCCAGTGCAGGAAGAGATTTAATGACCTAACCAGGTCAGGCAAAGTGAGTATACTTACGCATTCTCCCACACTCCGTCTTCCACATCACCTCCACCACCACACAACCCCTTCTGCACTGCCACCACAACGCCCTCGCATCACTCCTCACATCCACTCAACTATCATCCTCACCTTGCCTGCACGTATTCACCGCCCCTGTCCCCATTCGAACACTACCACGCAACCCAATCCTCATATAATACCATGGCAAAGTTGCACACACACCCTCCCATGCATCTCCCTCACGCTCAACCCCACCCACACCAATGCATGCAGCGGCTCACCATGCAACCATCGCTCAATCACGCCTCTGTGTTTTGCCTTGATAGGAGAAGAGATGCCAGAACGCCCGGGAGAGGGCACGGACCGGAGGGGGCCCGCCACACCAGGTGGTCCTAACGGACGCGGAGCAGCAGGCGTTAGAGATCAGCCGCACGCTGGAGTGCCTGTCCGTGGCGGATGCCGAGGCTGGGATTGCACAAGCAGCCGGTGACAGAAAGCTAACACTTATGATAGCGAATGATCTTAGCATCACTTGGCATCTGCAGCACCTCAACATCTGTCCACATGCCTAACATTGCTTTCTGTTCTCTTGCAGGGCCATCTGCGAGCGCTGTGACTGTGGAGGGCGATTCCTCAGAGGACCTGCCGGCCTCTGAGGGTCCATCGTCACATCTGAGCCATGCATCCAACAGCGCAGATACATACACCTCGGTGGGTCCCCGTCCTCACTTAGTTGGACTTGCACATGGTGAGTCACCACGTACACGTGAGCACGAGCAGACCCTGGTGGCAGGGGCAGCCGTGGAGAGTCCGTGTCGATGGGAGCACTCTTCTCCAGGCTCTGCTCAGCTGGACGCAGATGCTGAACCCGGGGGCTAGCCGTGAAAAGGAGAGTTGTCGAGGGGCAGCAGCACATTGCCGACGTACTGGAACAGTTGCCACGCGCACTCTCCGCAATCGCGCAAAGGATGGAGGAGTCCAACTCCTGCATGAGGGGAATGGTGGCACAGGTACAGGAGGGTATCTCCGAGATAGTGTCGCAGGGACGTGAAGGCATCTCTGAGATAGTGTCGCGGGTAGGTGTGGGAATGTCTGCGATGGAGGAAAGGCTAGCCTCCCTCGAGCGTCAAGCACGGCTCAACAATGAGTCCATTCAGGCCCTGACAACAGCCGTTCGGATTCAGGGTGAACAACATTCTGCCGCCTTGATCAGGCTGACAGATACTTTACAAGTGGCCTTCCAAGGCCTCACACAAGTCCTCCAAACTGCCGTCCAGCAGGGTGGAAGGAGTGATGTGGGCCTGGGCCAGGAGAGGGATGATGGTGAAAGGGGACATGGAAGTGGGGAAGCCACTCAAAGCGCTCCCACGTCTCACCCGTTGCCCCCCACTCAACCAGTACCCGCAATGCTGCCCCCTCTCCAGATGGCCGAGTCTGCCCCTTCACAGGTGCAGGTGGAGCAGTCTTTGGAGGGGCCCTCACGGGCACCGAAACCCAGAGGGTGTCCGCGCAAAGCATCTCATCGGTCAGTGCATGGACAAGAGCAACCTGCCACTACTTCTGCTGAAGCCACAGGGGTAGCACCACGTAGGGGTTCCCGGAAATGCAAGGCGAAGGTTTTGTGAGTACAAAGCGAATGCACAAGGGTGTCTGACGATTTGTCATGTTTTTTATTTATATTTGTTTTATTTCACATGCACAATAAATCTTATTATTATCACCACGACTGCCACGTCTTGCCCATTCTTGACTGGCTGTGGAATAGGTCCCTTTCATGGGGTTCACCATGAATACGCACACTTGATGCCACCCATTGTGTCACTGCAGAGTGGGTGTAGGTGTATTTGCAGGGCTCTTTTGTGCCAATGACTGAGAGACGTCGGCGATGTCCCCGGTGGCACCCTGGAAGGATGCGGAGGAGAAGTTGTTGAGGGCAGTGGTGACTTTGACAGCGACAGGTAAAAAGATGGTGCTCAGGCCAGCCGGGAGCAGCTCGGCATGAAGGAGGCTGCAGATGTCCACGACTACATGTCGAGTGACTCTGAGCCTGCATGTGCACTGCTGCTCGGAGAGGTCCAGGAAGCTGAGCCTCAGTCTGTAGACCCTGTGGCGAGGGTAGTGCCCTCTGCGATGCATCTCTCTCTGCGGTTGCCCTCCCTCCTGCTGTGTGGGTGGATGTGTCACAGCACTGTGTTGTGGAGCTCCACGTGTCAGAGGTGGACGGCGTGGCCGGTGAGGCTGGTGATGCTGTTCGCCCTTCGAGGAGGTCATGACTGCTGCTACGGCGGCCCCCATCCGGAAGATGTACATCTGAGGGGGTCCGCAAGGTAGGTAAATGTGTCTGGACACCGGGGTAAGTGTGCAAGTTGGTGAATTTTATTGTTAGGAGGAGGGTGGTGGAGGCCAAACTTTGTCCAAAGTGACAGAGTGGCCTCCTGCAATGAGTGAGGGTCCCCCCTCCCCCCACCTCCCGCCCAGCTGTCAAATGGACCTTTGCAGCTGCCACAGGCTGGTGGCTGCAACACATCCATTTGAACTGGGAGTGTTTCCTCCAGTACGGGAAACAGTCTCAGTTCATTTCAAAATCACACCCCTCCTAAAATAACAGGTCAATCAGATCTGTAAACAACCTGAAGTACCTGTTTAAGTATTTTAAGTGGCTTTAATTGCCGGCGGGAGTCCCACATGCGGGGGCTGCGCACGCATGGCAGCGTGTCACTGGGGAACCCGGAAATGGGCGGGTTGGAGCCGGGCTCCAGACCCGCCCCGGGAATCCCGGATTTTCGCAGACCCCCCCCCCGCCCCGCCACGAACGCACCCAATCGCGGGTGCGAAAATCGAGCCCCATGTGTATGCTGGACTGCACTGTTAATACAGAGGCCCAGAGAGAAGGCACAGGAGTGGCTCCTTGAGCCATCTTAATTTAATGCCGGATATCTAGAACCCACAATTCTGGGGATCAGATTCAGGAAAAATGATATTCACTTTTTTAATCAAAGTTACATTTCTTCTGCATCCTGAAGAGAAATAACTGTGACTTGGTGGTGAAGTTGCTCTGAATGTTTGTGCAGACTAACACTTATCTGAGCTCTCACCCTCCCCATCTGCAGCTGCTTCACACAATATTCAGTACATGATTACTTTCTTGAAATCGCAAAATGCTATAGTGAACAAAATCATCCAGAGAAACAAAATTGGATTTTCTTTCCTGTACCTACATTTAACTGGATTATATACATCCATACAGGTAATCACAGGCCAGAACTGGACCTCTTTAGAAGACTGTGGTTCCTTTTAACGACTGGATGCAGCTTGCTGTAACATTAAAAAGTTAGCAAATTGCGGTTTTGGCTTCTCTTTAGACTTTCGATTCTGCCACCATGAACCTCGAGCTGTGAATGTGGACAAGAGGAGAGACTAATTCCTCTACAGTTTTAGTGCCAGTACTGTTGTACGTCAGATGGGGAAGTGCATCTGTTCTGAAAACGCAGCCGGTAAACTAGATTCCCACCTATTCCAGAAGATCACAGTTTAGTCAAGCACATCTCAAACCTGCAAGCTCTGAGGCAAAGATTCCATTGCTTCACCAACAGGCTGTAAGTGTAGTTCTTTTATTTATATAAACAAAAGGTGCTCGTCATGAATAACTTTATTGAACTATAAAAAGACCACCTGCTCTGGAAAGAGCCCCTCAGGTCACAAGGTTACTTTAATCTCCTTAATTAATCTTTCACTGCTGCATTAAGGCCTGAGATTAGTTATATGAAACTGTCCTTTATGCCTGATATTGGGCCTACAACATAACATTTAAACCGCCTGTTACTATATAGAACCAAATCCATTTAAAACAAGAGAATCCTTTGTTTTCAACATGAAAAAACAAAGCAAGCAGATACCAAAAATACTATGGTACAGCTGAAAGATCTTTTATCATCCATTGATTAACTGTCATTTGAAACTGTTATCAGCATCATTCACAATTCTCATCTTCCCATCTTTTTGGGAAGTCCTTTTACTTATAGTATAGTCCCACACCACAATCGCTGAAAGTGCTGCAGAATGAATTGATTTGTAAGCTTAAATGTTATGAAAACACTTTCTCCAATATAACACCAATAACTCTACGTGCACTGATAATATTTAGTTAATAAATGGTGCAGTCAGTAACAATTTGGATAAAAATGAGTCTATCAAGCTTAGTCACACTGGGCTGATAAGGCTGCAGCCACTTGGTGCTGATTTAAAAGCTTGTTGCCAAGATATTAAAATAGTGTGATAACTATGTGTTATTGCAACAGTATTTACTCCAGGGTACTATGAGAAACATGGGATGTGTGCAATACTAACTGTTATCATTGAATGAATAGGAGCTAATCTGGTGCCTGTTTTCAAAAATGGTGACAAAACTAATCTGGAAAATTACAAACCTAACTGTTTTAATATAGTACCAGGTAAAATAAAAGAAACAATTATCAGGAAACTTGGGGATTATCTTTATGATAATAATCTAGTAAATCACAATCAACATGACTTCAGAAGGGGAGACCCTGCCTGATTTTCTTTGGCTTTTTTGAAAAGACGACATCTCAAACTGACTTTAACATGTTTTATTTGTTCTTGGGATGTGGGTGATGCTGGCATGGCTGAATTTATTGCCCATCCCTAGTTACCCTGAAAAGGTCTTCTTCATTAGAGATTGGTTTTACGACTGAGTGACTTACTAGGCCACCTCAGAGGGTATTAAGAGTCAACCATTAGGGTGGATTAGAGTCATGTGTAGGCCAGACCAGGTAGGGGTAGCAGGTTTCCTTCCCTGAAGGACATTAGTGAACATAGGAACATTAGGAACAGGAATAGGCATTCGACAAGGTGCCACATAAAAGATTATTACTTAAGATAAAAAATCACGGGATTGGGGGTAATATTCTGGCATGGGTGGAGGATTGGTTATCGAACAGGAAGCAGAGAGTTGGGATAAATGGTTCATTTTCGGACTGGCAACCAGTAACCAGTGGTGTTCCACAGGGGTCGGTGCTGGGTCCCCAACTCTTTACAATCTATATTAACGATTTGGAGGAGGGGACCGAGTGCAACATACCAAAATTTGCAGATGATACAAAGATGGGAGGGAAAGTAGAGAGTGAGGAGGACATAAAAAACCTGCAAGGGGATATAGACAGGCTGGGTGAGTGGGCGGAGATTTGGCAGATGCAATATAATATTGGAAAATGTGAGGTTATGCACTTTGGCAGGAAAAATCAGAGAGCAAGTTATTTTCTTAATGGCGAGAGACTGGAAAGTACTGCAGTACAAAGGGATCTGGGGGTCCTAGTGCAAGAAAATCAAAAAGTTGGTATGCAGGTGCAGCAGGTGATCAAGAAAGCCAACGGAATGTTGGCTTTTATTGCTAGGGGGATAGAATATAAAAACAAGGAGGTATTGCTGCAGTTATATAAGGTATTGGTGAGACCGCACCTGGAATACTGCATACAGTTTTGGTCTCCATACTTAAGAAAAGACATACTTGCTCTCGAGGCAGTACAAAGAAGGTTCACTCGGTTAATCCCGGGGATGAGGGGGCGGACATATGAGGAGAGGTTGAGTAGATTGGGACTCTACTCATTGGAGTTCACTAGAACTAGGGGGCATAATCTTAGAATAAGGGGCTGCTCTTTCAAAACTGAGATGAGGAGAAACTTCTTCACTCAGAGGGTGGTAGGTCTGTGGAATTTGCTGCCCCAGGAAGCTGTGGAAGCTACATCATTAGATAAATTTAAAACAGAAATAGACAGTTTCCTAGAAGTAAAGGGAATTAGGGGTTATGGGGAGCGGGCAGGAAATTGGACATGAAGCTGAGTTCGGATCGGTCAATGCCCTGTGGGTGGCGGAGAGGGCCCAGGGGCTATGTGGCCGGGTCCTGCTCCGACTTCTTGTGTTCTTTAGATTTGTGGTTGGGATCAGATCAGCCATGATCTTATTGAATGGCGGAGCAGGCTCGAGGGGCCGATTGGCCTACTCCTGCTCCAATTTCTTATGTTCTTATGTTCTTATGTTCTTATGAATAGGCTATTCATCCACATAGGCCTGCTCCGCCATTCAATTAGATCATGGCTGATCGGCCCCTCAACTCCATTTTCCCGCCTTTGCTCCATATCCCTTGATACTATTACCTAACAAAAATCTATCTATCTCAGTCTTGAAAGCTTCAGTTGTCCCAAGCATCCACAACCTTTTGGGGGAGAGTTTACCAAATTTCTACTATCCTTTGTGCGAAAAAGTGCTTCCTGATTTTGCTCCTGAATTGCCTAGCTCTAATTTTAAGATTTTGTCCCCTTGTTCTTGACTCCCTCACCAAAGGAAATAGTTTCTCCGTGTCTACCCTATCAAATCCTTTTAACATTTTAAACACCTCGATCAGATCACCCTTCAATCTCCTATACTCAAGGGAATAAAACCCAAGTTTGTGTAACCTAGTCTCATAATTTAACCCTTTTATCCCTGGTACCATTCTGGCAAATCTGTGCTGTACCCCCTCTAGGGCTACTATATTCTTCCTGCGATGCTATGCCCAGAATTGAACGCAATACTCCAGATGGGGTCTGACTTTTAATAATTAAGGGTATTAGGAGATATAGATGAAAGGCGGGTAAATGGAGTTGAGGTACAGATCGGCCATGATCTAATTAAATGGCAGTACAGGGTTGAGGGGCTGAATAATGTGCTCCTGTTCCTATGTTCCTAATATGCTCTGTGAGGGAAAAAAAATTTCTAACACACAATAGCATTTTGTTCACAATAGTATTCGAGAGAATTTAACCATTTTCCAATTTATTTAATTTCATTGTTTATCAGCGAAATCTAGGGCCATCATGAATTGTGATTTTCTTTAAGTTAAAGATTCAACTTTGTTTTTAGTCAATCAACAGTTAAGCCCAATAATTGAACCCCTCGTACCGTAGGCTGCTATCCAGCTTCTCACTGTTACCAGTTCTCCAGGTGTCTTTGAAAAATATCAGTTTTCACTGAACATTTTGTTGCCTTGAACAATTTGTGTCATCTGCAAATTTAAAAACTCTGCCCCCAAGAGCTAACAATAGCTGTGGAAAGAGCATTTACATAATCAGTGATCATAAAATCAATTCAATATTGCGCTGAATATCAAATATCAAAACCAAATATGATAAAATCTTGGGTATAAGTCAATCGTGTCATACAGTCAATACTTTAGGGAAAGCACTTTTTCACCTAAGTATAAGTTGTCCCACTTTATTTTAAGAATACAAACTTTTCTGTCTTTAATATTTTTGTTTACCCCACAGAATTAAGGCTAAGTGGGTGCAAAATTGGATTTGCACCCAAAACAGGCGGCAAGTCAGAATAGCAACCGCTCCACGTGGCAGTCCGTGCTAGCGGGAGGCCGGTGCCGAATTCAGCTCCGATCTTCATTCCCATAGAACTGGCGAGCTGCGAGCACCAATCGGGCATCAGGAAGCAGCTTACGGTTTCCATCTGCAGCAATTTGGACCAGCTGTGGCACCAGCAATGGCCCTCAGGTCGGTCCTGAAGGAGAGAGGGAGGCGAAGGGGTGGGGGGCATTGAGCCCGGGCCGAGCTCCTCCCGACTCCACAAAAAACAATCATTTTCACAGTTTTGGGACTGTTTTCCAGTGGCCTCCAGCGGTTCCTTTAAGGACCACTGGTAAGGCTGTTTAAAACTCGGTACAAATGGGTGGAGAGTGCGTGGTGCAAGCTCCACCCCTTTGTACTCCAATTTCACAATCGGGGTTCTACAGCCAGTGCAGGACCCTGATTTGCATAAGCAAACAACCCAACGCCTGCTTCAGGCGGGAGCTATGGGCGACTAAAAGTCATCCAAAATGGCGGCCACCAAACGCTGGGTAAGATCGGGCGCGGAAGATCGCAACCCGATTTTGTTGAGTTATTTTCTCGTTTTACACCCAAAATATGTGTTGAATTTCTCCCCTACTGGTAATGCAGAACATATTTCCTGTTTTGCTCCTTTCTAACATAGATTCTCCAACACCTGCGTTAAAATAACGGACAAAACATTAACATGCTAATATTACACAGCATAATTTCAAGGCCTTTCTCTCTGTGATACCTCAATGGGTCAATTTCATTGTTTTTTCTCTCTGTGACTGTCACTCCTGTTTGCTTTCTCTCTTTTCAAAAATGTTTTTCATTCACTCACTCGCCTCTGTTCTTCTCTCCCAAACAGCCAGGCTCGTCCACTAAAGCAGAATGCTGGATAAGCACATGGGAACAAGAACTGGCACAATACCTTCACTGTAGCTGATTCCATGTATTCAAATGCTTGAATATAGGGGGAAACCCTCATGAGATCAATTCAAAAGAAATATAAACTCCAGCAATTAAATTATGTTAATATCATCTTTCATTTACAATAACAGCACAGCTTAGGACATGTTTTCCCCGTGAGTTTGCCCAATGCTGTCTCCCAGCACCAAGTTTCCTCTTTTGATGCAGTTGGATAGCTTTCCATTTAACACCAATAATGCCCTTGTACAGTTGGTTCATAGGAGGTGTGCTTCTAATTGGTAAGTGCCGTTCACTGCTGAACACTGGAGATGAACAGTAAATCAAGTTCCAAATCCAGATTTAGGCAAATTTGGATATCCTGGGGAGGAAAAACCCTGAATTTTGGCTCAAATCAGACTGGGTGAGTTTCAACACATATGTGCAGTGAAATAACATGACATTTGGTCCTTTCTGTTTACACTCACAATTTTTGTAAATCACCATAATTGATGAGGTGATATTGATAGACTGTAACTATTTTAACAATGTTTTTCTCCATTTGTCCAGGTTTCCGTTGGTCAATATGAACAATTGCATTTGATTTCACTGGTGATCTGCCTTGGTTTTGGGGATATGTCAGAGCTCACTGGTATTTAAAGTAGGACTTGCCCTCTGGTAATCTGAGAATCAGATTTTTGGACCATCTGGATTTTGCTTGTGTTTCAGAGGCAGGCTAAACTGGTGTGAATGCTGAGAGCTGACAAAACTCATGTAAATGAGCTTAAGGAAGGTGGGCTTCCAAGCCAGGACACCAGTGCTTTGATACTGAGGCTACACTGCTCACTTTCAGCCACTTATGCTCTTGTAATATTTTGGGCTCCGACCTGAATGAAGCATATGGACAATGCCAACTCACTCGTGCGACCAGATTGCATTGCCTGCATTCAGTGGCTCCTCTGAAAGTCAGAATATCTCTTTGCATAAACAGGCCTGTCCATAATATCAGACATCGTAAGTTAAATTTTCTTCTTTGTTGAGCTCAGTTCCCAAGTGCAGCGAAGAAGAAGAGGCTCTGCCCCCACTACATTTCCAGGGCTTTCTCAAGTGTGTGTAACCGAGCCTGCCTCACTTTGTTGTACATCAGACCATGGGGCGCCCAAATGCAAGGGCACCCCAAAATCTAGCAGTGGGGCTTAAACTGGGACTTTCCTCAGACTGGAAGGTCTGAGGGGGGCCTGCGGGCAAACCAAAGAGGAATAGGTGACAGGTAAGTTGTTCTTGTGAATCGTATGGGGCAGGAAACTCAGGTGAGCTTTGGTCTTCACAGGCTCCTCACTCCTCGGGGCCAATGTGCCGGTCTGGCACTGGCATGGGGGTTGGGGGGATGGATAAGAGATTAGAATTGGCAATCGCATTTATTTGCCAAGTTTTAGGGGAAAGTGGACCATCTCAATATGCAAAGTCAGATTCACTCATGTTTTACTTACTGGCATGATTATATTGGTTTGAGGACAGAATGATTTGGGCTTTAGACAACATTTGGACAAGTTGGTTTTAAAGCACATCACCGTGTTTTCTGGAGTGCTCCACCAGTGCCTGCTGTTTTACTGGAACTAACACAATGCCAGAGTATCTGCTCCTGTGGAACAGCTGAACTGCAGTGGAGCTTGGGTGCTCTATACTAGGACTTCCTCATCAAATTTGTGCTGCTACGGAAGTAAATGCTGCAGAAAAATCTTCGCATGGCACGGCATTAAGGAGCTTATTATAGAGATACAAGGTGTTACAGTTAATGAAATACAGACATTTCTTAGTTGAACAATAAAGGGATTAACAGTTATAAAGTTGACTAATGGAGCTCCCCAGGGATGAGTCTTTCGAGCTCTACTTTTCCACAATCTACATAAACAATCTAGGTTAGGGAATAGCACTGAATTTCTAAATTTACAGATGACACTAAATAGTACAGGATAGCAAAATGTTCAGTGGAAGCTGATATTATCAATGGACTCTGGCGGTGCTCAGTAGCTGCATTAGTGATGGGAAGGGCAAACAGTATTTAATGTAGACAAATATAAGTATCGCGTACAAGAAAATAACAAACTTTATTATAATATAAGTAGCCGGACTTCGATGAAGATTGAACAGGAAGAGGTTTTGGGAGCAGTCTCTCGCTGCAGTGTGAGATGGCAATTAAAGGCAAATACAGAATGCATGAGGTGTGCTGTCAGAAACATGGTGTTTTAGTCAAAGGATGTGGCATTAAATCTGTGCAATACATTGGCAGCACCACACTTAGAATACCACATTCAGATTAGGTCACTATGTCATTAAAAGGGACATATATAGAAAATAATTATCTTTTAGGGGTTTACACTAAAACCAAACTATATTGAGGGTGCCCTATTAAACCTAATCTAAGAAGCATAAATAAATGTATGTCTAATAATTTCCATTTAAAATTTGCAAAAAGGCTGAGACGTTATCAATAAATTGATTAGTAATGTGCCCACCTCAGTTATTAGTAGCCTTAAAAGATAAAGCATTGCAAACATGTGGCAATGATTTACCAGGTGCATGACCTGAGGGTTAAATCAAACTGAACCTTTTCAGAGGATTCCTTAGTGCTTCTGGTGAATTACATCATAGCGATGCCTACTATCTGGTTTCACTTTTTCACTGAGAACCACAACACCTCAGGTCAAACAGTATCAGACTCATTTTCCCTCCCTCCTTGTTTTTTTCTTCTTTCCTTTCTTTTTTTGCTCTCTTCAGTGCATTTTCCCATGCTCTGCTTCCCATCGGTTGGACAAAGGGCACACAAAAGGAGTAGAAGTGAAACAAAGTACTGTAATATGGCTCCGTACGTGCTCAGGTACAGCCTTGGGTAGATTGCTGCTAAGAAAGCAACGTAAGGCCATGTTAATTTGCCAAAGTGCACACAAAGCACGATTCCACCTCCTGCAACACACCTGGCGACATTAAACTATTACTCATCTCATAAGAAAATAAGCTCTTTAAGCCAATTGCCTCACAGTGTAGAATTTTCATACGTTTTTGTTTCTTTTGCATATTTACCTTATGAGACAAAAATCCCGAGTGGCGCTTCAGCATCAGATTTTTTAAAAACGTTTGAAAATGTGAAAAAGCAGATCTTTCTCAAAATTTTTATTTCTGTTTAAAGGGAAACAAACAAATTTGGAAAATGTGGCTTCTGGCTGAACAACTGAAAGAATAGGAGCTTCACAAATGACCCGCCAAGTGGTGAGAATGCAGTCAAATTCTGACAGCTAGGTATTAATTAAAGCAGAGAAGTTGGCTGTAAATACAGAAATGATGTAGTACCTGATTAATATCTTTCTCCAAGACCCAGCAAAAAATTCTCAGATTTTCTAAAGAGCCTGAAAAAGGTCGATAAGAATGTTGTGAAGTATTATTTTTAATAAGCCAAAAATCCCGCATACGTAAGCTGAGAAAAAGAGATACAATTTCTCGGAACCTCGATGGAAGGTTACCATAACTTTCCTAAAACAATAACATATTCTATCCGATTATAGGGTGTGAAAGAAAAATAATTCCAGATGATCCAACAGCTATAACATTGGCCTAACTCCCCCAACCCTCATCCGTTAAAATACTGACAGGTTTTGCAAAAATATTATACTAAACAAAAGTGAAGCAGCTTTCATATTGCAGTGGTGTTTATTTTTCTAGTAGATCTGCTGACAGAAAGTTGCAGGATGTGTAGGATCTCATGTTTTTCCTCTCTTAACAATGGGCTGAGGGATGGAGGCCTGGTCCCAGTAGTGCCTGCACCTCACAAATTCATTTCCTTATATTTGATTCAGACATCCCCCTTTTGTTTTTTCAGTGCAGTGTGAGCGCGTGTCAGGCAATGACCCTCCAACAAATATTTTCGCCACTGCGGGTGTATAGACAGTTTCCTGAGGACGCAAGGTCACAACTTTTACTGCTAGCCATGCACAGGAAGAGATAGGAGCCTGTGGCTGTATGCACGGCACCTATGAAAAGCCCACCAGCGTACCGCTTGTGTGCTGCACTCCAAAGAAGTGTTTTAATGGGCTGGTAATACAGGTTTCCTGTCGGCAGTCTTGAGTCCCACTGCAATATTCAATCAATGACACAGAAACTCCCACACACACACAAGGGAAGTTCTGTGATAGAAGATAAAGATTGTGCTTTCATTGCCGGCTGTGGCACAACTTTATAATTCTGAATTTTGATGGAAAGGCTTTTCCATTGAAAGTTCGCAGCATAACAGGCATTTTTCTTGTCTAGCTTGTAGAGTATTGAATACAAAACATATCAAACTTGAAACACATTTTCATATATGATACACAGTTACTGAATATAGTAAACTGGTCTACCGAATATAGAGGAACCATGCTCTATTCATTTCATATGTTATCCTTCTGCATATTTTTATGGGATGCTGCTGGTTTTACTATCAATTTAACTAAACGAACCAGTGAGATTACACCAGGCTTTAGCAAGCAGAACTGGGTGCCCAGAAATGTTAATAAGGTTGAAAACTCAATCAGAAGCTTTCTCTTCTCGGTTCAGAACACCTGAAAAAAAAGGTGTGGTGCAAGAAAAGGTTTGTCAACCATTGAGCCAGTCTGCTCCACAAAGTATGATTCACCATATCATGGACTCGATCCAACTCACGTAATGGGCTTCATTTTAGCACCCGCTATCGGGTGCGTTCCTGGCGGGGGGGCTCCGAAAATCGGGGAATCCCGGAGCGGGTCCGGAGCCCGGCTCCAACCCGCCCACTTCCGGGTTCCCCACAGACGCGCCGACATGCGCACGCTGCCCCCGCATGTGGGACTCCCGCAGGCAATTAAAGCCAGCGGGATGCCACTTGAAAGTATTTATTGTGCTATTTCAGATCATTAACTGACCTGATCAACGGATTATGTGAGGAGGGGTGGGATTTTATAGACAACTGGGACTGTTTCCCTTACTGGGGGAAACACTCCCAGTTGAAATGGACGTGTTGCAGCTGTCAGCTTGTGGCAGCTGCAAAGGTCCATTTGACAGGTTGGGGGGGGCGGGGAGACCCTCACTCATTGCAGGAGGCCACTCTGTCACTTGGGACAAAGTTTGGCCTCCACCACCCTCCTCCTGACAAGAAAATTCACCAACTTGCACACTTACCCCGGGGTCCAGAGACATGCACCTACCTTGCGGACCCCCTCAGATGTACATCTTCCGGATGGGGGCCGCCGTAGCTGCAGTCATGACCTCCTCGGAGGGCGAACAGCATCACCAGCCTCGCCGGCCACGCCGTCCACCTCTGACACGTGGAGCTCCACAACAGAGTGCTGTGACACATCCACCTGCATAGCAGGAGGGAGGGCAACCACAGAGAGAGATGCGTCGCAGAGGGCACTACCCTCGTCACAGGGTCCACAGACCGAGGCTCAGCTTCCTGGACCTCTCTGAGCAGCAGTGCACACGGAGGCTCAGAGTCACTCGACATGTAGTCGTGGACATCTGCAGCCTCCTTCATCGGCTGGCCCGAGCACCATCTTCTTACCTGTCGCTGTCAAAGTCACCACTGCCCTCAACAACTTCTCCTCCGCATCCTTCTAGGGTGCCACCGAGGACATCGCCGACATCTCTCAGTCATCTGCACAAAAGAGCCCTGCAAATACACCTACACCCACTCTGCAGTGACACAATGGGTGGCATCAGTTGTGGGTCTTCATTGTGATCCTCAGGAAAGGGCATTATTGCACAAACCAGACAGGATTTGCAAAGACGTGGCAGTAGTGGTGCCAATATAATATGTAATGTGAGTTGGTCAGAAATTCAATATAAGTAAAAACCATGACAGACCCTCAAACACCCTTGTGCATCCCCTTCATGCTCATGACACGTTTGCCTTACGCTGCCTACTGCATATATGTGATGCATGCCCTGTGGCTGCAGCACAGGTAGTGGCAGGTTGAGTGAGGCTGACTGTGAAAAAAATGCACGAAAGGGTGAATATGAGATAGAGCCATGAGATTGTATGAGGATTGGGTTGAGTGGTAGTGGCGGGATGAGTACTGGCGAGGTGAGTAAGTGCAGGTAAGATGAGGATGAGGTTTGAGTGGGTGTGAGGAGTAATGTTACAGAGTAGTGTTGGCAGTGCAGAAGGAGATGTGGGGTGGGGGCAGTGATGTGGCAGATGGAGTGTAGGGGAATGAGTAAGTGTACTCACTTTGGCTGACCTACTTAGGTCATTGCAGCACCTCCTGCACTGTATGCAGGTGGGCGATATGTTGGTGGTGCAGGTGACCTCCTCTGCCACCTCGAGCCAGGCCTTCCTGGTGGCAGAGGCAGGCCGCTTCCTCCCGCCCGCCGGGGGGAAGATCTCTGTCCTCCCCCTCCTCCTCCTCACCCCATCTAATGATACCTGGAGTGAGGCATCATTAAACTGGGAGCAGCCTTCCCCCTGGGCTGCTCCATGCTGTAATTTTTTCTATTTGTTGCAGCATCTGTCAGTGGAGGACTACCCCTTTAAATAGAGCTCCTCCAGCTGACAGACCTTACTGCGCATACGCAGCCCGCCCGACGCGCAGATCAGCAGTGGGGAACCCGGAAGACCAGGTAAGTGGATTCAATTAGGCTGCGATCGCGCGGGGGGCAGACTGATTTCACCGGGCGCGTTACCCACGCGCCCAATAGCCCCCCCGCCGCGAACCCGCAGCCCTGGTAACATCGAGCCCAATGTCACCAGGGAAGTAACTAATCACAGGTAAAACTTCCCCAAAATAGAGCTGTGTGAAAGTACTTCCCTATCACCAAAGGTGGCTCCAGTACATTAATCCAACGACACAACATACTCTATTCAACTCTCACCAGTTGCATTCCATAATCCATTTCTCAAATAAATACTGATCTAGCTTTTCTAAAAAGGATTTAATTGACTTAGCCATAACTAGTTCAATTTCACATCTCAGCTAAGACTTATTCATTTTGTGCTATTGTTCTCTAGTTCTGTGATCACTATCCAAGTTAAATAACCTGATTAATACTGCCATACTGTTCAGCTTATGAACATACAAAAAGGGCAAGAAAAGGCCCTACGTTTACCCCATCCATTAGCATGCACTTTAGCTTAGTGAACACTCGGTTCTGAATCTGCCCAGTTATACTGGGCAGTACAAGCTGGGAACGGACATTTATAGCATTATTTAAAGGTGTGCTCACCTGCAAGTGGTCAGATCATTGGTATGTATCTGGAGAGTTAAGGGAACTTGTCTGACAAATGTTCTTTTGCTAAAATTGTGCTCTTTTTTTTTACATTTCTTGTCATCCCATTCATTCTGTTATCCATCCCTTAGTGTCTGCAGAAAGATGAGGAACAAGAGCAGCAGCAGCAACAGGTGGAGGAGCTTTAGGAAGCAACACAGCCCTGCAAGAAGTCCAGGAAGGAGGAGGGCTGCTTGCAGGCCGTCGTAACCTGCTCATAGGTTCTACAGGCCCGGACTGAGCTACCTGAACCTCAGTGAGGCAAAGTGTAGGAGGAGATTGTGCATCTCACAAGAGGCCATATCTGCAGAATGCTGCTGCCCAATGACACAGCTGCCAGTGCATTGTCTGTGGCAGTCAAAGTAATCAAGCCCTGAATTTCAATGCATTATGCTCATTTCAGGCAGCAACATATGCAATGTAAGTCAGGCTGCAGGGCATTCCTGAATTACGCAGATCACAAGTTCGCTGTTTGCCATCGCTAATGAAATGATCTTGTTCCCCATGGCTCCTGGGAGCCAGCAGGAAAGGGCTGTGGACTTTGAAGCTATTGCAGGATTCTCACAAGTCAAGGTGCTATTGACTGGACACATGTGGCCATCAGAGCTCCTGCTAAGGTGCACAGCCCTTCATGAACCACAAAGGGTTTCACTCCCTTAATGCCCACCAGCAGCGATTCATGCAGATGTGTGCCTACTTACCAGGTGGCTCTCATGATGCCTATATCCTGTGGATGTCCAGCATTGCTCCTCTCTTTGACAAGAAGCAATATGTCACAGGATGGCTGCAAGGAGATTGCCACAGGAGATCCACTATTAGCTACTAAAAAAAGTGTAATTAATGGGGTTTAACAAGGACAGTTAACAAAGAAGAAAATATGCCCATGAAATTCAAATGAGGCTTGATCATCAAAATGGTTGGGATTCTTCGCTGGTGCCATCGGGCGAGCATTCTGATCGCTACTAATAGTTCTGCCTATGTTGGCAGAAAATTGGATCATGTGCTATTTTATAATGACAAGAGCATTATATTATGTAATATACAATGTATTATTCTGTTGATAAGGTGGAACTGTGTTTTCCTTAACATGTCCCTTTAAGGTCACAATGTCTTATTGCTGTAAACATATAGGTTAATTACCATAATATCATGGAAGCTTGAGGACAGAAGGAGGCCATTTCGCTCATTATGTCTGTGCCAGTTCTTCGCTAGCGTAATTCAAAACTAATTCTGCAGTCTTGCGTTCTCCTTGTATCCCTTAAAAGGTGCAATGGCATCAGTCTCAATCATTCCCTGTGACAAAGCGTTCCTTGCTCCAACAACCCTCTGTGTAAAGAAATTACTCCTAACTTCTTTCCTTATTCTCCTAGTGACAATTTTAAAGCGATGACCTCCCTCATCACTGACTGCCTAACCAGAGGAAATAGTCTTTCCCTATTCACTCTTTCATAACCCTTCATCATTTAAAAAAAAACTGCTATTTAATCTCCTTTTAGTATTCTCTGCCCCAGTTGAAATTGCAAGATATTTGGAGATTGGCAGGTACTTTTAAATTCCTGGCTCCAGGACAAAAGAAACCAGCGTGAAATGACTGTCTTTCATTCTCTTTTTAATACACTGTTTTATAAGAGCAGGAGTGTTATACCATGTAATGTACAATGTTTTATGCTGATGATAAGGCACAGCCATTGCCACAAAGTTCAATTGTTAAATAAACAGAGCCACGGGTCACTTAGAGTTTAATTGTTGTTTCGTCAGGAAACTTTGCAAATTGAAATGTGCCTGTCACTTTAAGGCTCCAGCTCAGAAGCACACAACATTTTAAGATTGTTTTGCATCTGAGGCTCGTCCGCTCACCCATAGCGAGCATTCCCAGCCTCCCACCTCATTTTCCTGCAGGACTGTTGGCTGGGCACCACATTATGGGGGTGTCCAGAGAAAGATGGTGCACAGGAGTGCAGGAGTAAGTTGATTCTCAAAGGTAAGTCATTTTTTTTAAAAGACTAATTCCTCTCCCTCCCATTAGATGTTGGGTCTAAGGGGGACTTTCTGACTGCTTATCTCCTTCAACAAGCAGAAGGTCCAACTGTCAGAGGTCTAATACTGAGACGTCTGAGAGGCCTGCAGCTGTGCATGAACATTTTGCCCCTTCTGATGGTGCTAGGCCCTGCCAGGCGGTAATTCTGCTCCATGTGTCTCCGGGCCACTTTAGTACACAAAGTGAGGGAATCCCAACACTCCTGGGCCTGGATATTTATACAGCATCTTTAACGTAGTAAAACGTCCCAAGACGCTTCGCAGGAGCGTAAGCAAACAAAATTTGACACTGAGCCATATAAGGAGCTATTAGGAAAAGTGACCAAAAGATTGCTCAAACATGTAGGTTTTAAGGAGCGTCTAAAAAGAGGCAAGAGAGGTAGAGAAGCGGAGAGGTTTATGGAGAGAATTCCAGAGCTTAGGGTCTAAGCAGCTGTCGGCACGGCCGCTAATGGTGGAGTGATGAAAATCGGGGATGCGCAAGAGGTCAGAATTGGAGGAGCGCAGAGATCTTGGAGTGTTGTAGGGCTGGTGGAGTGAACTTCAGGGCCGCTGCTCCTGTCCAGCCCCAGGGCAGCGTGAGGGAGGGTGGTTTGAGGGGGCAGGAAAATATACCGCATGGTCTCCAATTATTTCCTTCCCTTTTTTCTCCTTCACTTCCATTCATCTTAAAGTTATTGTGTGGTGATACTAATTTCATATATCGAAAACCAAGACATTTCGGTCCAACACGTCCAGCTATCAAAAAAGTACGACAGCAAAACTCAACCCGCAATTCCGTATATAAATGTAACCGAGAAAACAAAGTTATGGAGCCAATCTTTTAGTAACTTTGTTTCATTCCCTACTGACTGCAAGTATTCTTCTAAAAAAATTCTGAGCTGCAGGATGCAATTACAGTTCTCTCTGCACAATATACTTCTGTAAATGTCACATGTAAGTATGTTTTATTTACACAGATCTTCAGTCATACCGCTGCTCTAAATCAGTAAAGTGCTCCAAGGATCTTTCTGCCATTCCTTTTTCTTTGCCCTGTCTGCTTTCAGCTAATGTGATTTGTTGAACAAACTGTCCCATTAATCCCATCCTATTTGACAGACTGAGAAAATGAGTGCCAAATGGCAAGATTCACAAGAAGCTAACTCTCTGTCTTCCTCAAGGTAAATAGTTATTACATTTGTGTGTCAAATTAGTGAAAATGATGTGCTTTCATTTTAAAACTGTAAATGTCACTCTTGCCAACCAGTTCAAAGCTGCGTAATGTGACATCAAGGTGACAAATGAGGCAAGGGCATGATGGATTTCTGTAAGGATTCTCTATTCTGTTGTATGTGGAAACTGTTGCTAAATGCTCATAAAGATGAACTGAAAGTTATAATCTGCAAGCAAAAGGTGCTGATGTACCATCTGTAGTTTGATCATTGTGATTCTACAAATTGACGTGATAGTATAAATTATCACTGGGTATCGTTAATGTTTATATAGAAATACAGTATTGATATATTAATACATTTGTACATTAGTGTAAATATGGGACTACTAACAACAACTAGCAGTGATGTTGGTAAGATACAATTACTGGAATTTTTTGTACAAGTTGCCTTCCTAAAGTCATGCTAACATCCATGCTGTCTGAATTCTGGACCGACTCAACTCATCACCTCACACTCTGTCACTCCCCGGATTCTGTTTGACCTTTCAGCACAAGCTGTGAAGTGTGCAAGAGGCTGGAGGTACAAAGGAGAGGTGGAAAGTGAAAAGAATGAAAGAAACTACAAAGAATTAAATCATAAAATAATCAAACAATGGGGAGAAATGAAGGAAAAGAAATGGTAGGAAAGAAAATCAGGTAAACTGGAGAAAAAAAGAACGAAAGGGTGAATGATAAAGGAAATAATGAGAACAAAAGGCAAAATTTGGAAGATCGTTCACTTGCAGAAATCACTCTGATTTTTTATTACTCCACAACTGTGAAATCATATATCTAAAATAGCAAATCAAAACTCTTAAAAATAAGTGACATGAAACCAGATGGAAATGGTTTTACTGCAGCCATCTTATCACTGCGATCAGCACCCCCGGCCTACCTACTTTCATCGCGCCCTGCATAAAGCAGTTAAATCTCAAATCTTTTTATCTTCCCTCTTCGAAGTTTGAGGCTACGCCCTCTTTTGTGATAGAATCTGTGACTATGTTAAATATAGTAATTAACATGGATAAATTTTATTTGGGAAGGAGGACAATTTTATTCTTGTCAGACGAAAAATATATAAATCCACTTGCGTGTGGCAACAAGTGACAATAAGATCGTTGTACCATATCTTGCTTCTAGTGGCTTCAGACTGTCTCTTTAATAAGTGAGGGAAACTCCACCTTTTGATTTTCCAATGTGTACTTGTAATGTGCAAAGTACCTCACTATATGCTAGGGCTCAGAAAATCCACCCTCAAATGTTTAAGACCAATTCTGTATACTTACAAACTTTCAGAATTCTACTTAGAAAGTCAGAAAACAATTAGATAAATCCTTAAATATATGGTGATTGATGGGTATATCTCAGTCAATTTTAAGATTGAAATATAATCCAAAAGTTCTGATGATGTCATAAATCATGAGAAATTTAAACAGTTAACATCCATCATCTGAACCCCAAAACTAGACTTCTGTCTTAAAACCACCAACAGCCATCCGGCATTAAGCATAAGATCTACATGGCAGTAAACTTTCCTTACAATTATTACTAGCGAAATGCTCCATTACATTGCCATTTAAAGCATTTAAAGACGTCGCATGATATAAGACCTGAAGATTCATTGAATCTCCTGTATAGGACCAAGAATATTACTTTTCTTCAGTGAATTATAGAAAATTGTATATATTTCACAGAGAAATATGCAGTGCTTTTTAAGCAAAATTGGGGGATTTTGCCCAGTCGCACATGACTCAATCAGCAGCCTTAACATTTATTCAACACATTGGAGTGCATCACTTCTTGTAAACTAAACATGTCCAACATTTAATCGATCCTTGCAGGTGGAGTGCTTTGATGTTAACACAGTAGTGAAAAAAGTCCCACCATCCAGAGCTATCAAACCACTGGTCCATCAGGATAGTGAAGTAACAAAGTCACAACCATTTATCAATCCATTATATATTAAATTCATTATGTGGAGCACTTGTCTCATGGAAAATTTTCCAAGGGGATCTTGCCATCATGGGCAATACCATTAGACAGCTATAGTATCAGATACACCTGCAGATGGCATTGATAAGAGGTTGCAACTGTAAGGGTGTCACACCTTGCTTGTCACAGTCATCCAACCTGGCGGCACACACAGAAAGTGCTATGTAGTAGCGAGACTTTATGGGTAAACATTCTGCTATCTCTGCGAGGCGGGTGCTCCAATAGGACCATTACTGGCACGAGTGCCCACCCCATAATGTTCAAATGACCTCCATCTCTGGGATTTGGGATAAGGTCCCAGTAAGGCCGCCCTGTTGCGTTTCCAGCGGTCCAAAGGTATCAGCAGAAGTTTTGGGCTCTGTTCTTTGGCATTAACATCTCTCACCCTGATGAGCTCAAAAATATAAAAATATTATGATAATCTTGAGCAAGATCTTATTTGGAATAAGTTTTTTGGGGGAGAAGGGAACTAGACAGAATGAGAATGACTTTGTAAAACTAAACAATACCATTATTTCTATAAAACACAGTAACTACACCTGGATCAAACATTGATTGAATTGGTAAACTGTATAGTCCATTCCAGTACAAGATATAAGATCCATATGTAGAACTACCAAATTGTAGCCAGTTAAACCCATGAGGAAGATTTGCTCCTAATGCATTCTAATAGATTAATCCTTTCACTTTTTTTTAACCTTTGGAGATTGGAGGCTAATCACAGCCCAGAGATGAGTAACTGAGGTCACTTCTCACTAATAGCTGTAAAGAATCTTGTAGAATGAGTTCAGGTAATCTCCGTCAAGCACCCATTGGAAGTGATTCTAAGGCAAAATCCTACCCTCATTTGGCAATCATAAGATAAGGATAAGAGTGAGATTTTTTTAAAAATAAGAGTTGAACTAGGGATATTTTAGAAACATGAGTGCAATAAATCCGTAAATTGCCCATCATGGATCTAACCCATTCACTTGGCCTGACTCAGAAATAGCAAGAAAACAAAAGTGAAAATTCTTCCCTCTTCATTACTGTGCCCATGGAACATCGATTACTTAATAAGAAATGCAATTTGCATAAGTGACCTCTTGCCTAACAATATGATCAAGGGCAAATACTACAAAAAGAAACAAGAAATACAATGTTACCATTTCCAATAATCCAAACGTACTTCTTTAGGTGGTAAGGTAAATTCCTGCTGCCTATAACACCGTTCAAAATTAACCTCTGGCATTTAGCTGAATAAAACTGTCACATGCTCAAGGTGTAGGCTACTTGTTAGATTCTGCTTGTGAGCAAACTTCAGCGCAATTTAATTTAACAAAATAAAATGCACCACGGAGTAATTGTGGCCGATTTTCAGGATATTTTGTATGATCTTATTTTTGAGCTCTGACAGTCACCCTCAATCAGGAACTTTGTCAATTTGGTAGATATTTGTGCAAACATCCACATCAGCCAGCTACAGTCCAAGCAATTAATCACCTGCACAGAGGAATTTATACCATCCAGATGGGAAAGCCATCCAAAATGAGAAAAATAATAAGACTAATTAATTCTTATCTGCACAGCACAATTAGATAAATGACCAACAGGCTCTGTCACCTATAGCTAGGACTTGGATCTCAATAAATTAACTCAACTGTCCCCCTTTTATAGTGCAAGATCGTTCACTTTAAACAGTAATGGGAATGAAAAATGGAAAAAGAGAACAGATTATTATTTGGCTTAATCTTATGCTGGATAAAGGAGCATACAAATAACAGTGTGGAATACATTGATGTATTGATGTATTAAACATAACAAGTGGGTCAGACTGTATAGAATACAATTTGGGAACATTAAACATGTCGCACTGATCATTCCTGGTGCTGGTCCAATAGACTGGCTGATTTGAATATTTACAGAATAATTGATACTGTAGAGGTGTGATAAATCTTTTTATTTAATTGTTTTTTATGATGGTATTTTAGTTTAAGAATGTCAACAGAACCCCAAGACTGAAGCTGTACAGGGACTTTGTCGAGTCAGCATATAGTAGATTTTTATTCAACTGTTGCAACAAAAAAGGTTAACCATGTTATTTTATCTAAAATGTAAGTTTAGCAATTAGTTCAATTCATTAGAGACCACAAGGATCTTATTATTTGTCAACAAAGCCTACAAGTGTCTTTAATTAGCTGTGTCTAAAAACAGAACATACCAACTGGTAGACATGATATCTGGATTATTATTTTCTGAGGCCTTAAGAATTATATTGTTAATAATTTAGTTGAAAGTAATTTTTTTTAGATTTTAAAGATAAAAGATACATATATAAGGCTGTTTGTGCAGAGGAAAGAAAATTCCCAAACTACATGAAATATTTTGAAAAGACTTGTTCACAGCAGGTTTAATATTCAATTTTGGGGTCAAGATTAAAGGGATTCTACAGCTTTTAATTGCAAATATTCTTCAGTGTCTACTCCACATGATATCAGCACCCTATGAAATCACTAACTATCAGAGAAGCAATCTTAATCTTCCCTCTTGATGGCCATTCTGCCGCTGACAGCAGCAAACACCCTGTCAGATAGGGAGGGGGCACTAGATCTGTGCGACTTAACAACAAAGCTAAGATTATGTGTAATGCTGCTTTCTAAATTCAATAACACATGGTCAATTTGAAAGAGTCTGCCTGCTTGAGAGAAGGGCACTGTTGAATTTCATACAATATTCAGCGTAAGGTAATAAAGTATTTTTGTCTCTTTGCGTTAGTTGATCTAAGACCAGAATGACTTTGTTGAAGGTCTTATTACTGAGAAGCTGTGTCTCATGCCCTGTTCAATAGACTCCCCCTCATTAAGCTGTGCCTTGTTAAGTTGCAGATTTGGGTAAACGGTGGGTGATATCAAGGCTTCAGCCTGACAAAATTGTTTGCTAATGCCCTTAAGTCGCATTTTTTGCTGAGTCCAACGCCAACAACTTAACAAGGTAAGCACTTTATTAACATTTTTCATCAATAATACTTGCTTTCTTATTAATTAATTTGTAGACATTACTGCAAAATTAAATATTTCATCCTCTGACTGCTTTTCATGTTTGAAACTATTAGTGCTTAATGGCAATACAGTAAAAGTGGGCTGCTTTCATAGCAAATTGCAGCAGTCAATAGCACTTTGCAGCCCTGCTCATGAATAGTGAAATCCTTTAATGCTAAGATACTTCATTTTTACAGTAGTCTGCTCTTGTTAATTTGCCTGCGATTACATTTTCTTTTGAGTATAATATATTACGTTCAGATATTCTTGTTTAAATTGAATAGAGGGGCATATGTGTTCTGTGCCCCCCAACAACAAACCGGGTGAGGGATTGGAGCTCACTGGGGCTTGGAACCATGAGCTGTAGCCTGTATAAACACTGTCCAAGATGACAGCCTTGGCTCATTCACAACCCCATCTGCAGCAGTAGGGGAATCCATTATTTTTCTAATCCCAAGGGATTGAAAGGTCTCTAGCATCATTACTTCTAGGGAAATGTAACTGACTTCACAGCACACCCTAATTTGCTCACCGTAATTATAGGTCATGCACTCCTTTGTAATTTATAAAACCTTTGTTCTTATCAATAATGAATGGCCATTGCCAAATCATACAACTATAATATTTTTATATTATGAAAATGCTAATGTGCTGCAGCTGAGGCTTATCAGCGGTCAGGCGCTCTATTAAGTAGTCACCGGTTAGTTCACGCAAATTGGTTATGTTAATGTCCTGCAACTAGAATGTAATACTTGGACAGGATGAGGTTTTGGCAATTAATTTTTTTCAGTCACCAGACAGACAGGCAAATTTATTTTCCCCCACTCTGGGAATAGGCTAAGAGGAGGTGAGGTGGAAAAAGCACTTCAGAGAGATATGTGACCTAATTGAATGCTCTAAATAAAGCAGAAACAATGGGAAGGATTGCATCCTCATTCATTCAGCTGACAATGTTTTGCAACTTAAACCTGTTTTATTAATTATGTTTGACATTTCCTTAATTAGTTTCATTTACATCAAATCAGCCCCTACCAGACTATTGCGCCATACATCATTTCTCAGAATCTGCATACCTACAGAAAGCCAGCTCGATTTAATTATACATAAAAAGTGTCTGGCTTATTCTCTGTGAGATGTTGTAAGAGAGGAATGGGTTGTAGCTCGAGTGCCATTATTTCTCCCCATTTATCTTTTTTGCACATCAAAAAAAAAGATCAGGCCAAAAGGGCCTGGCATCTTATGCCCATCTCTAGGGTTGTGTCATAAAGCATTATCACAAAGGATGCGCTGGAAATGACAAGCATGGAGATTTTAATGTTAGAGTTTATTAACTGTCACAGACTGCCGTTATGCTCTTTCAACACATGGCGCACCTGAGATAAGCAGACACCACTAAATTAGGCTGATAGATAGATGGGCCTGACAGGCGTAAGCAGCTGGTGTTGAACAACTTAATCACCCAGTGTTTTTGTAAGATTTTGAATATCTATTGATCCAGTTACAATTAAAAAGGATCAAGAAAGAGTCATTGCCTGAAAATAAGTTATTGAGCTCTGTTTTAAAAAAAAGTTTGTTAAAAAGTAGTTATTTAATCAAAATTGCTCATATAGAGTTTTTGTACAATGTGGAATCAGTTGATAATATAATAAGAAATTACTTTTCTTTCCATCACTGTTAAGTTAATTGTCTTATTGTAATGCTGTAAAATCTATATTATTACATTTGCACATCACACTGTGAGTAAATCCACTAAAACTTCAAGAAAACAGCAAAATGAATGGATTCATAAAATGAAATAAAAACAGAAAATGCTGGAAATACACTGCAAGTCAGGCAGCATCTGTGGAGAAAGAAACAGAGTTAATGTTTCAGGTCGATGACCCTTCATCAGAACTAGAAGAAGTTGAAGATTAGACAGTTTTTAGGTAAGTACAGAGCCAGGGAAAGGGGGGGAAGGAGGAAGGGGAGAGGAGGAAAGAAGAAAAAGGGAAGGTCTCTGATAGGGTGGAGGGCAAGAGTGATTAAATGACAAAAGGGATGATGGTGCAAGGCAAGGTGGGTGGTAATGGGACAAGTAAAGAAACAAAAGGTGGGTCTAGGGGAGCTGTAAATGGCAACAGCAGAACCATTACCAGCACTTGCTGTTGAAAAAATGGGAGCAGTGGTTATGATCTGAAGTTATTGAAATCAATGTTGAGTCCAGAAGGTTGTAAAGTGCCTAATCAAAAGATGAGGTGCTGTTCCTCGAGCTTCCGTTGAGCCTCATTGAAACAGTGTAAGAGGCTGAGGACAGAGAGGTCAGAGTGGGAGTGGGACAAAGAATTAAAATGGCAAGCAACCGGCAGGTCAGGGTCATGCTTGTGGACAGAGCGGAGGTGTTCAGCAAAGCAATCACACAACCTGCGTTTGGTCTCCCCAGTGTAGAGGAGATCGCATTGTGAGCAGCGAATACAGTATACAAAATTGAAAGAAGTACAAGTGAATCGCTGTTTCACCTAGAAGGCGTGTTTGGGGTCCTGGACAGTGGGAAGGGAGGAGGTGAAAAGGCAGGTGTTGCATCTCCTGTGCTCACAGGGGAAGGTGTTGTGGGAAGGAGAGTGGGTGTTGAAGGTGATGGAAGAGTGGACCAGGGTGTTGCGGAGGGAACGATCCCTTCGGAATGCTGAAAGCGGAGGGGAAGATGTGTTTGGTGGTGGCATCGTGCTGGAGATGGCGGAAATGGCGGAGGATGATACATTGAATGTATTGTAGTTCTGGGAGGGAGGGGAAAGGGTGAGGGCAGAAGTGCAGGAAATGGGACGGATGCGGTCGAGGGCCCAGTCAACTACAGTGGAGGGGAATCCACGGTTGAGGAAAAAGGAAGACATATCGGAAGCACTGGTGTGGAAGGTGGCATTTTCAGAACAGATGCAGTGGAGATGGAGAAACTGGGAGAAGGGGATAGAGTCTTTAGAGGAAGCGGGGTGGGAAGAAGTGTAATCAAGGTAGCTGTGGAAGGCGGTGGCCTTATAGTAGATATTGGTTGACCGCCTATCACCAGAAATGGAGATAGAGAAGTCGAGGAAGGGAAGGGAATAGTCAGAGATAGACCATGTGAAGGCGAGGGAAGGGTGGAAATTTAAAGCAAAGTTGATTAAATTTTCCAGTTCAGGCCGAGAACACGAAACGGCATCAATACAGTCATCAATGTACCGGAAAAAAAGGTGAGGGAGGAGACCTGGGTAGGAAAAAAGAATGTTCCACGCGTCCCACAAAAAGTTAGGCGTAGCTAGGGCCCATACGGGTACCCATAGCGACACCTTTTATTTGGAGGAAGTGGGTGGAGTCAAAGGAGAAGTTGTTCAACGTAAGAACAAGTTCAGCCAGGCAGAGGAGGGTGATGGTGGATGGGGACAGATTGGGCCTCCATTCAAGGTAGAAGCAGAGAGCCCGCAGGCCGTCCTGGTGGTGGATGGAGGTGTAGAGGGACTGGACGTCCATGGTGAAAAGGAGATGGTTAGAGCCGGGGAACTGGAAACTGTTAAAGTGGCAGAGGGCATCGGAAGAGTCGCGGATGTAGTTCAGAAGAGACTGGACAAGGGGAGAAAAAATAGAGTCAAGATAGGAAGAAATAAGTTCCGTGGAGCAAGAACAGGATGAAATGATGGGTCTACCGGGGCAGTCCTGTTTGTGGATCTTGGGAAGGAGGTAGAAGCGGGCTGTGCGGGGTTGGGGGACTATGAGGTTGGAGGCCATATGGGGAAGATCTCCAGAGGAGATAAGGTCAGTGATGGTCTGGTAAACTATGGCTTGATGTTTGGCAGTGGGGTCATAGTCCAGTGGGAGGTAGGAGGAGGTGTCGGAAAGTGGGCATTCAGCCTCCGCAAGGTAGTGGTCTGTTCGCCACACAACAACAGCACCACCCTTGTCAGCAGGTTTAATGACAATGTCAGGGTTGGACCTGAGAGAACGGAGTGCTGCAAGTTCAGAGGGAGGTAGACTAGAGTGAGTGAGGAGAGTAGAGAAATTGAGACGGCCGATGTCACGTTGGCAGTTTCCATTGAAAAGATCAAGAGAGGGTAAAAGGCCAGAGGAAGGTGTCCAGGTGGAACGACAATTTTGAAGGCGGGAGAAAAGGACCGCCATGCGGGGGGAAGACCCCTGGCCAAAGAAGTGGGCATGGAGGCGAAGACAATGGACAAAGAGCTCAGCATCGTATCGAGCTCGAAATTCATTGAGGTGGGGACATAAGGGGATAAAGCTGAGCTCTTTGCTGACCTGGTTAGTGTTATACTAAATCACAACTGACTATGCATTTAGTCAACTTCCCCCTTAACGTCCCTTTCCATGGCTCATAACAAATAGGTCCAACTCTGGAATTACCTCCATAAGCCTGTCTGCCTCGCCCTCCTTTAAAAACCTCTTCAAAACTCATCTTTTTGATCGAGCTGTCAGTCATTCTTCCTAATCTCTTCTTTCTGGCTCGGCATCCATTTCCATACACCGATCTGTGAAGCAAGTTGTTGTTTGAGAATAAGGGGAGCTGAAATTAACAGAATCAAAGCAATTACCTCACCAAACAGCACTGTATTCACTAGCCATCGAGGTCCTGCAAACATAGAATTTGCACTATTATTTGTTTGCATTTCTCACATCTTGTTTAAGTAATGCTAATGCAATAGAGCTGAAACAAGTATACTGCACAAATAATGTCACTTTCAAGTTCACGCCATCTGAATTGCCTGTAAGCAACATTTTGCATCAATCTTGACAATAGGAGCAGGGGCATGTTACACATGTGTAAGAAAAGTATGATAACAATTCAGGGAGAGTGACAATGCAAAGAGCAATATTAAGAGCCAACAAGTTTCAATCCTCAATCTATGTATGGTCAACAGATGTCAGCCAAAACAGTGGTAGGGGTGCTACAAATGAAATCAGCACCCCTAGGTTATGGAAGGAAAAGTAAGACAGGTTTCTCACCCCGGATCCTGCTCTAATGACTCCCTGCTAATAAGCGTGTGTGTGATTGTCCAGTGTGAATAGGATCAGGCCCAGCCATGATGCCCCACAAAATGGAATAGACTGTTGAACCATGCTGACAAAGCTCACACATGAATAATGGCCACATGGAGGAAGAACTGGAGGGCAAGCAGTGCCTGTAGAAATGTACCCCAGAGAGAAGCCAACACCTTCAGGAGAAGGAGGAACTAAAAATGGGCAAAGAAGAAAAAATAAACATAAACCATTGGACAGCACAGGTAGACATTTGGGCTGGAACCTAGGGTTTTGGTGATAACGAGTGAAAATTGTGATACAGCATAATAATGTTGTTGGTAATTGAGATGCTATTACATTAATTTTATCTTTGACAACATAAAACACCAAACTTTTCACTTAAAAGGATTTACTGTTCTTTTTAAGAACACCTAATTTGCTAGACTGCCAAGGTGGAACTGCACTAAGGACACTGTGACTGTTTTTCTGTACCCTGCAGCCTGACCCTGTTTCTATAGCAGCACGTTGCACAGCAGCAGGTGCAATTGGCTCAGCATCACATCCCTCTTGCTGAGAGACAGCATGGAGGGATGTACGGACAGCATAATGAGGGTGCCCCTTCATACTAATCTTAAATTAGTTTTTTTAGACATGAAAAAGGTACTTAATTTTCTTTTACATCAACATAAAATAAAATCTCTCTTTTTAAGAGGTGGAGGGAATTCCCCTGTAAAACCCCAATCAAGGGATTATGGTGGTCTTTCCTTATAGCTGCCTGCAAAATTGTAAACTACAACCGGAACAGAACGTACCAAAAGAATTAGCATGAACTAACCAAAGTCACAAATTCTTGTACAGGCCAGTAATAGATTTAAAGCAGACTTTTACTTAGTATAAGCATCCCTTTAATTTTATTTTGTTATAACATTAGCGTGTAAGGGGAGTGTTTTAATGTGTTCATCTCTCAAGCAATCAATCCATAAAGCCATTACCTGTTTCAGGCCTAGTTTTCATCAAAGGGAATTAAAATGAAGAGTAAAGAATCAGTGGTCCATTACCAGTAATAGTACTTTTCAATTAATCAGTAAGTAGCTACAAGCTGAAAAAACAGATTCAAATGGCTTGCTGCTTCCAAAGATACAGACTTTTCTTTTTGTAGGTGACATATTAAGATGTAAATGAGAAAGTAAACTTACATAGGCATCTGCAGCTGTGAATATCCACTTCACTTCATTGTTCATTCATGCTCATCAGGTTCCACGATGGATTATTGAAAGTGCATCACTTAAAGCATGTTCATATATACAATTACATTTGAAAGTGTCAGGTTATATAACAGAATCTAAGATTTTATTAATGCAGTTGTGGATGTACTAATGTAATCTTTGAGAATAATAGTACAGCATTAAATGTGAGCCAAGTAAAGGATTCCACCAAGATTGAATGTAGTTTATTAACAATTCAGTCACCACTTCAGATAGAAGACATTGTAATAAAAACACAATTGTAGATTTTCAATATATTATTAGGACATAGGGTGGCTCCAAGTCTTTCCTTTGTCATTTAATTTTGGAGCATTGCAGTTTTACTATGAATTCTTTTGAAACATTTGATACCTTCATGGAATTATGATTTCACATTTTAACAAGATATTCCTGCCTTAAAGCTTTTGGCATTTTGAGACTGTTACTTTTTTTTTACTGAAGTATACTGTACATACATAACACAGTTTCATGTGGTGCGATATTAACCAGTGGAAATAAAAGTCCTAGCGATTATTTTGGTGGCTCTCAGTTCATATTTAAGAAAAAAGTAGTTTTAAATCTCAAAGAAGATGGGGATTACCTATTCTCAGCTCTCGCATTCTAACACACCCCATATACCAAAAATGCTTTCTCTCAGGCCCTTTTTATTATCCAAGACACAAAACTTATAAAATTATTTTTCACACACTTTTTGAGTGATTTTCCTCTCACAATAGAAAGTACAGACACCATTAAGTTGAACCTCAGAGCAATTCACACATTGTAACTTTGTTGTAAGCATGTTTAAGCTGCAGCCATTAAAAGCCATTAGCACATTACTATTGCTGTTGGCCTAAAAAAACTGATCTACTCATCTTGCTGAAATCAGAAACCGTGAATTTAGTAATAATCTTCTACCCCATTTAGAGCAGCAAATGGAAGCTAAATTGACCTATAATTCATCTGCTGTTTTCCACTGTAAATGGCGCAGTTTCATTTGATCTAACTTTTCAAAAAGTGACAGGCACAAACACAACTCCTGGACTTCGCTACTTAGAGTGGTGAAGGCAGAAGTAGGTGATAAGGCCACCACCAGTCTAACCAAATAAGGACCTCTGGCCACCCCTGTATCAATAAGGTGGCAGTTTTACTTGTAATTCTCAGAATGATGTTTCTCCAGCAATGAGAGAAAGTCTTGGTTAGGAGGAGTTTTAAAAAGAATCTATATTGAGAATGATACGGTTAATGTAAACATGCTGGTCATCTAAGTTTATGCAAGCAAATAGCTCATTTGTTGCACTTAACAGAAATGTTGGGAGTCATATGATCAGTGAAATAAGATTATGGGATTGCTGTCCTAGGGTCTGGCTCGTGCCCAGGGTGGACAATAATAATTTACCATCACTGGAAAGTCCACCCATTGCCGATTTTCTACTTTTGGCAGTAACTACCAGATAAATGTCCACTCATTGATTTCTTCATGATGTGGTGACCATTTTATGTGGCTACTTGCCAATGGAAATAACAGATCTGCCAACCAAAAATACAGCACAGATTACAATGAGTGAAATATATTTGTTGCAATTTCACCATTGTCATGCAAACATTCTCTTATTCTTAGTGGAGCCCATGGAGTTAAATATCTATCTGTATTAAAAATCTTACATCTTCATGCACTTCCAATTATCGCTTTTGTGTTACACTTTTGTGTCAACTTTTCCATTATAAATTCTTATGTACTCATTTATAAAGGAAGCTGCCTATGTAAACTTGTCATGCTGCAATTATACCATCTCAGCAGTGGTGGTGGTGTAGCTTTTCAGTTTTGCATCTTTTAGTTCCTCACCTTGTACTGCTGAGAACCTTCTAACCAACTCTATTTCTTGGCTTTCCAAACTGTCAGCAGTTTTGCCATTTAACAATAAATATTAATATTAAATCAAAATATTATATATAAATAAGGACAGAATCTAAGATTATAAAGTAGATAGTAAAATTTCTGGAAAAAACATGCTTGAGTTGGCCTATTGCGCAGGCTCACCTGATCCATCAGCTCAGGGGACAGACGGCACCGAACTTTACAATACGAGTCCTTCCCCCTAATTTGAAGAGGCTGCTGACCCAAGAAAAGTTTGGCCAGAGATTACCTGTAGCACATTAGGCTGGGGAATGAAAATTTGGTACGTCAGCAGCTGTTAAAGAGCTGCAGCTTGCCATAAGTTGTGGTACTGACAGCTGTCGTTTGGGTCCTCTCTTATCTATACAATCATAGCCAGTGCAGCTCCAGCAATATCTTCTCTTCCCAAATCGTATTGTTAATGCCAGTCTCCCAAGGATTTATCCTTGCCCCTCTCCTATTCCGCATTTATATGCTGCTCCTTGGCAACATCACCACAGACATGGGGTCAGCTTTCACATGCACACTGATAACACCCAGCTCTACCCATCCATCACCTGTCTTGACCCCTCTACTGTCTTTGTGTCGTCAGATTGCTTGTCCAACATCCAGTCTTGGATGAGCCGCAACATTGCATGATTCAATGTGGAACCCAATCTTAATATTAATGCTACATTAACGAGGTCTATTCCTGCTTGTAGTGCAGCCTTACTTTTTTTTTGGCCAAGAACATGCACTGGGAAATGCGGTATGTAGTACATTGGGTGTGTCGAGCCATGTGCCTAATTTATCCAACCCCGTGCCCCCTCACTGAGGCCCAACATTGTCGACAGGGTCTCAGAAAATCTAGTGTAAAAATGTAAAAATGTAACATCTTTCATAACTGCTGCTACACCTCACAATGCCCCTCCCTACTACTGCTAAATCTCACTTCTAATTTACCATATGTTGCCTACATAATGTTCCCAAACTTATAAAACAGTGCATCCTCTGACTCAGCATGAACAATGCCATGGGATATCTACTAGCATAATAAGTACATACATATACACCACCTATCACACTTCAGATGTCACACCTCTTGTGTCACTTTGACATCATACCTCAGCTATCATACTCTAATATGCAAAGTCTGTGCCATATTTATATTTGATTGGCTCAAATTATGTATTTGCAAAATGGCAAAGAATCACAATTGAACACACCAATCAAACATTAGAAAACTGGGCAGCTAAATTCCTATTGGAAAAAACCAAAACAACCAATCTGAAATCACCAGTCGGAAAAAACTTACCAATAAAACAAAGGAGAAGGTGAACCAATCAAATTGCTTAAAATAATTTTTCCCTCAGCCTGTTATCACACAGTTTATGCTGTGACTCACCGTGAGCACTTCCACTGCTGGTAATCTTATACAAATGGTACGTACAAGAGCACTTGGAGCCCATCAAACTCAAGCACAGACTTCCTGTGTCACATCTCAGGTGTCACATATCTGATCTGCACAGTCTGTATCAGATTAGCACCTGGTTCAAATGTTCTCCTTGTACATCAGCAACAAATTACAACTGAACAGATAGGTGCTATACAAATTAAACATGAGGATAGGAGGGAGCTAAATCTCCAATGAAAAGCTACATAGTTAATTTACTATTAATGCTGATTTACCATCAGCAAATTAAGTATATAGCACTCAAAAACAACACTGTAACAGGCCCTGATGGACCAAAAGCAATTCATGGGTGGGCCAAAAAGGCAGGTAATGGTTCTAGGTACGACAATAGGAGCAGGCAGGTTGGGCCAGTAGTTTGCAGTCTGCTTTTCCCCAGTGCTGCCGCATCCTTGGCTCTGTCTCTTCCAATACTGCAAGACCTGGAGGACCCTCCTTCCATGTGCTGCTAAACTCAGCCATTGCTGGAAATTCTGAAAACTCCCCCATCGCTACAGGACCCCATGACTCCTTCCCCCTCCCACCCCTCACACCACCACACTCCCTCTCAGTGCTGCCAGACCTTAGGTACACCTATACGGTGATGTCAAATCCTATCTCCCAATGGCGTAGAATGCTGGGACCTTTTCCTCAAGTACTGCCAGACCCTGCCAACCACCCCAATGTCCCAATAAATCCAGGTCCCAGGGTAACTTCAGGAACCCTTAAAGAGTCAAACTGCACAATCCTCCTTCCAACACTAACAGACCCCAGGACATCCAAACGAGTACTACCAAAGCCCAGGTCCATCAGTCCAATTCCTCTAAACTCTAGGATCCTCCCTTTTTAGATCTGCAAACCCCCAGGATCCATGTGATGTGTGTGTGCTTTGTCTTATCTGTCGCTGTCTTCTTCGAGTTGCTGGGCTCTCCCACGCTCTTTCTCATCTTCTGATTCTGTTTCTTCCTGTTCTGTTTCTCTGTCTACCCTCGCTTGCTTCTGTCCCTCTATCTTTTCTTATTCTTTCTCTTATTATTTCTTTCTCTTTTCTTTTGCCTTTTGTCTGGAGAGACAAGGAACACCATAGACTAATGCTGACGAATTTATATTAAGTTCTCTGTTGTGTTGATTTGGTTGGTCATTATCCATGAGGTAATGATTCAGTCATTGTACTGTTGCTGATTATTTACTAAAGCATTTTAATTGGAAATTCTAACTAAATTCCAATGACAATTTTATTCTTATACACTTCCAATAGCTCTTTATCCTTAATGAAGGGAAGAAATGAGGAGAAAAGAGAAGAGGTCTTTTTGTTCTCGAGGCAGTTAATTGAATGTTTTACTTAAAATGAATCAGGAATTGCCCTATGGATTTTGGCTGCAACTCTTCCTTCCCTCGAGACACCTTGCTATACCATCGCCCCACCTCAACATCACTGGAGTATCCATAATTGCTGCTCGTTGGTAGAAAACTGCTAGTTTTACTTAGAAGCCACAAGAATGGCTGGTATGGGAAATGGAAATGTCACATGCTCTTCATGTTGGGGCTGAGAGGCGTTGTTGGGGAAGCCTGACTGTGTATCTAACTCATTCTATACCTGACGTAAGAGTACTAGAAGCTGATACTGGGTGCAAGCAGTGGAAAAAAATCTGAATTTCTTTATATTGACATCCCTCACCTCAATAGACATGGAAATCATTACAAAAAATAGTAACAATGATTGGTTTATATGCAGTAGCATTATTTCAACAATACAACATCGCCCTCATTTCTACACAATAATGCACAAGTATTCTCCTTAGGTGACCCAGGTCTCTAGAAACTGAGATTATAATTACTTATAAATTGGAGACAAGTTGCAGTGTGAACTCATTCACTAAAAATAGTAAAGATCAGCACACTAATATTCTTACTCATTACTTTGATACCCATTTATGACAGGCGGCTCTTGTTAATCATCACTGAACAGCATTCTGCTCTTCTGTCTAAAACCGCTAAAGAAATTCAAACAAAATTACAATCAAAATGTATCTACCTTATTTTTCTATACGTTTTTATATATTCTCTTTCTTTCCTCTGCTCTTCATACGACTGCCCTTTAAACACAAACAGTTCCTGACCCTTTTAATGTCATTTCTCAACTGCTTGTGGGCTGTGGGAGGAATAAAACAGAACACTTCAGTTGGCCTTTGCACGGCGATTCAAGATTCAAAGGAGTCTCCACTGGGTTTTCTGTGTATCAGAAATAACGTACATTGTAAGCTTCATTCACTTTAATTGAGACCTCATCCAGTTGTCAAAGGAGAGGTAACAGAGCCAGTCTTGGCCCTTCAAAATTTCAGAGGAAGCAAGCTATTTTTAGATGATCTTGACATCAAAAGTGCTTTAAGCAGTAGTCTGACCGAAGCAAAGGAGACAACTTAACTTGGTCCCTAATTTCCATCTTGTTAATACCTTACAGAAAACTCTCAGTGGAATAGTGAGGCATGCATTTTGAAGCTTTCCTCTCTTTCTCTTATCTGCGCTAGTAGTGTTTCCCAATACACAATGTGAATACTACACAGAAATGAATACAAAAGCAGCCTCTGCTGATTCACTGATTAGATTCAGCAGGTTATCTGTGTCAGCTTGTAGCTCAGATGACGGCTCCCCATTGGCTCGAGAGGACAGCTCATTTCTTGTATCACAGTATAAACCTGCTCATAACCAGCTTGAATAAATATGGATTTTAAACAATTCCAGGCCCGATTGGAATCACAGTAATTCTTTCATTTTTAAGCACATAATGTATGACTCATTCTCATAAAAATTTATATCTCCATTCTCTGCTTTAATTTATGACCAACCTTGAGGCTGATATTATATGAACATTAATAAAATGCCTGTAGATCAAAAGCATCATATTTTTGCATTCTCTGATATTATTATTTCACTAAGGTCCAAACCGTGTTATGTTTTGCTTAATGTACACTCTTGTCAGCAGTCCATCTCACAACAACTACAACTGAATAACAAATTAGAAAATCACATATTGTCTTAATCATTCTAACAATTTAGATTTCTTTTATTAAATTTAATTAATTTTTAATGACCAGTTCTGCACTATGTCACTTAATATGCTGTAAGTTTGGTACTTTGTTCATTTTTCAGTTTATTCAGATCATTAATAAAAAGTAATGCTATGTTTTTTTATTGTCATTGCTCTCTATCATTCAACTCACGTTTTATTTAATTTCTGCCAAATTCAGATACAGTGACTAATTCCTGTGATTTAAATTTTAATATTAGCAAAGAAAATATTAAAACATTTATAAGATTCAATTTTATAGCGGCACAGTTCACTTTAGCATACCCTTTTAAAAAATACAACCTCCCTTTGCTGTACACAGTAAGTTGCATTGCCCAAGCTGGACACTAGTGCATAGATTCACCGAGTTCCATATACACTGTTTATGATGGTCCCCTATAGCCAAAAGCTGTAAAGTTTCAGTAGCCATTAAATCCTAATGGGGTTATTTTAAACCCCAAGAACGGGTGGGTTGGGGGCGGGTGGGAGTTGAAAATAGTTGCTTTTTGGGTCGCGACTGCAACCCGGCTTTATTTCCGGGTTTAACGTCGGCACGGAAAAGTGCAGGCTTCCCACTGGGAATGCAAAGTCCGAAAATTTTGCGGTTGTGATCCAAAAAAACAACTATTTTGAACTCTCATCCGCCCCCAACCCACCTGTCCTTGGGGTTTAAAATCACCCCCAAAATGTTTGTAGCCAATTTCTCAACAATAGTCCCTACCTTTTTAGTTAAATTAATCCAAATTAATATTTTTTTTCAGTGGAGTAACACTGCTTTTGAAATATTTCCTTTCTCACTTCCTCCCCCCTACCTTTCTCCCTTCCATTCCTGCCTTTGTCTTTTTCCTTCCTTCCCTATTTGTACCTTTTTGCAACTCCTGTCTCTTCCATTCCACTTATTTTCTTTGATTATTTTCTCTGACTTTTTTTTCCCCTCCCATTTTTGGATACGTACATGTGCTCCTCAATGCCAGGGAAATGTCAGCTTGGAGCACTGCTCGATCAGGTATAGCATAGGTTAGATGCACAGTAGCACTCCTTTACAATGCCGAACTATGCGTCTTAACCTCAAACTCTGACAAAAACCCCAATGCAGCACTACGACATTTCTATTTGTCATTCTCAGGTATTCCTGAATTGGCTCGGCGATTAGTGCAGAATTACACCTCCACTGGGGCCTGGGTTGAGACTACCCAAACTCATTTCACATCAAACACTTTCATCTCATCAGTCTGGGCTGAATTTGAACTCTTGCTCGGTTGTGATTTCACAGATGCTGACAGCACTCCATCATTTTGTCCCAGTGAATACTCTTCTAGTGTGAATTTAGGCAGTGAGTGTCAGCAAGCTCCTGTACCAGTGGGGAGGGGGCAGGTCATCACAGCACAGCACAATCCTGTTCTCAACCAACATCCATACACACACTCTTCAGCAGGGACCACTCGATATCGTCACCCAGCTAAGATCAGCTGATTGGGCAAAGACAACAGATCAGTCCTGAGACTTTCCTGTTTGGATGATTGTTTAAATTACCCCCATTTTCCTTCCTTTTCAAATACCTTGTCTTCACCTCATTCCCTCATCTTTCTTTAGATTGTGGTTTCAGCCCTTCATTTCTGCTTATCCTTTCTGCTAGTATTCCCATACAGCTGATCCAGGTCCATGAATTTATATTATAATTGCAATTGTATTTTAACTATCATGAAGAAATAGAATCAGAAAATGAGAATGTTCCATGTGTAACATTTAGGGAATAAAATATTTGTATTTAATGTGACTAATGGAAAAGATTTTATTCCCTTTAGACGAAAGACATTTATTTCAGTGAATAACTTAATAGAAAATCGAGGAAACATTAGAATTCATTTTGATCTATATGTAATATTCAAGCATTCAAACAAGACATCACTTACAAAGGTTTTCTTTCAATGTACTTCAGCAGCAACACAACTGAACAGCAATTTGAGCTCATTTAAATATGTTGCTCCAAAAACACTTGAATTAGCAACGGTTAAGTTGTATTTAGCATGTTCTGGTTACTAAGAGAACAAAAGAAACATTTAATGTAAGACCATTAAAAGGTAAGAATGACAAAAAGCTATACAGCTCATTTACCTCATCTTTAAGTATGAATTCCTCTGGTCACAAATGTGTTAGTGAAGGTTTCCTCTGATCAGTACTTCTTACAAGATTGTAATTATGTTAGATTAGAATCATAGAATCTTACAGCACAGAAGGAGGCCATTCAGCCTGTTGGCCCATGCCGGCTCTTTGTAAGAGCTGTCCAATTTAGTCCCACACCCCAGCTTTCTCCCCATAACCCTGCAAATTAGTCCCCCTTAAAGTACATGTCCAATTATCTTTTGAAAGTTCCTATGGAATCTGATTCCACCATCCTTTCAGGTAGTGTGTTCCAGATCTTAACAACCCTCTGTGTGAAAAAATTTCTACTCATTTCTTCTCTAGTTCTTTTGTCAATTATTTTAAATCTATGACCTCTGGTTACCAATCCACTTACCAGAGGAAACAGTTTCTCCCTACTTGCTCTATCAAAACCCCTCATTATTTTGACTACCTCTATTAGGCCTCCCCTTAACCTTCTCTGCTCTCAGGAAAACAATCTCAGCTTCTCCAATCTCTCCACATAACTGAAATCCCTCATCCCTGGTATCATCCTGGTAAACCTCCTCTGTACCCTCTCCAAAATCTTGACATCCTTCCTAAAGTGTGGTGCCCAGAATTGTACATAATACTCCAGCTGAGACCTAACCAATGGTTTGTAAAGATTTAGCATGACTAATTTATTTTTGTATTCAAAGCCAAGTATCCCAAATGCTTTCTTAACCATCTTATCAACTGGTCCTGCCAACTTCAAAGATTTGTGAATATGCACCCCTAAGTCCCTCTGCTCTTGCACCCCCCTCAAAATAGTACCATTTAGATTATACTGCCTCTCCATGTTATTCCTCCCAAAATGCATCACTTCACATATATCCGCATTAAATTGCATCTGCCATGTGTCTGCACATTTCACCAGTCTATGTCCTCCTGAAGTCTGCTACTACACTGCTCACTATTTACTACATTGCCAAGTTTTATATCATCCGCAAACTTCAAAATTGTACTCCCTATACCCAAGTCCTGGTCATTTATGTATAACAAGAAAATCAATGGTCCTAACACTGACCAATGGGGGTCGAATAAGCCCCAAATAATTCTGTCATGTGGTACTTTACCAAATGCCTTTTGAAAGTCCAAGGCCCTGTTCTCAGAGTATTCCACAATATCAATTTGCTAAGATCAGCTTACTCAGCAAAGAGAATAGACCAATCTTTTACTGAAGATATGTGCTCAGGATATGGGCAATGCTGATGAGGCTGCATTATTGCCCCTCTCTAGTAGCCCTGAAAAGGTGGTGGTGACCTTCTTCTGAGCATTATTTTTACAACTGACTGGTTTGCTAGGCTACTCATGAGGCTATTAAAAGTCAACCAAATAGTATGGAACTGGAGTCAATTTATAGGCTAGATTGGGTGAGGCCGCCAGGTTCCCTTCCCTGAAGGACTTTAGTGAATTGGTTGGGTTTTTTATGACAATCCGGTAGCTTTAACGATCATTTTTTAAACTTGTGCCAGCCCACACATTATCAGATTTATTGAATTTCATTTCACAATTTTTCACATTGGAATTTGAACTCATGACCACTGGGGTGCTAGTCCAATATCGAAAACACTACAGTACCATAACCTAAATCCTGGAACTTTCCAGGATTGTATGTTTTTCCATTATCTCCTTTTTCTAATTTCTTGTCTACATTTTATTCCATTGCCTTTCTTTAAAAATATATTTCTGTCTTCTGTATCTTCCTTTTGTATCTGTGATGAACTCTTCATGGACACATTCACAGTGTTTGTTAAACACAATGACCAAATGAATTTTCCCCCTTTAATGGTTAAGTTCATGTCCGTGGACAATTTCAATTCCTTCCTTGCTTTGGAGTTAAGTCTGAACCACAAATCTGCCCATTTTACTGAAAATGTTAACTTAATTGGTTTATTTTTATTCTACATTTTATCTCTTTCATTCTGTGACTGAGAATGGGCACACAGCCTGTTCTGCGATCTCTGCCAATGCCAGTGTGCAAATGGCAGAAGATGCATGCCATTGCAATGTACTAATAAAAATGCTCCATTTCAAAGCCAGAGAAGCTGTTACAAATACTAGTCTATGTAAAACAACACATTTATTCATATAAATTATTTGATTTAAAATATTTATTACATATTAATAAATCAAAATATCTATTTTAATGACTGTTACTGTATGCAGGACCTTTTGATTTCCTGTAAAAAAAATGTAGATGTAAATAAATATTTTTTCATTTACTACTTGTCTTGCTAATATATATAGTAAAAGAATGCATAGAGGTTCTACTCAGATTGTCACTGTAGGACAATGTTGGGTTTAAAGAGATAAAATATATTAAGAACAGCCATATTAGTGAGCATTATTCTTGTAGCAGCTGAAAATACCAAAGTACTTGGAAAAACATAATGCTATATAATAAAAACAACAGTTTTATATTGATTTAGATGTCTTTTTTTGATTAATTGACTCATCTATCTAATTGTGTAAAGTGTTTGGTCCTGCTGCTGTATAATTAAATGGGAAGCACTGTGTTTTATTTTAGACCCGAGAGTGGAGGAGTTGAAATAAAATGATAAGTCATGGATAAAAGGACTTGAAGAAAGGTAATGGACACTTTGAAGGTTAACTGGTCATTTGTTCTACCAATGGCCGCTAAAAGATAAACACTCTGCCTAGTGACTTTCAAAAAGACTACATAGTGCTTACATGGTGGCTTGTAAATGTTTACACAGGTGCTTACAGGATTCCAAATGGGATCTATGCATTGAATCACAGTGTTAAAGAGAGACTAAAAGAGCATTGATTCAGTTAATTACCATCGCTATGCTTTGTGAGTTGCTGCTATTTTTCAGTTTGTGAACTTCTGCAAACCACAACACCATTTGCACTGTATAACGTAGGCACATCCACAAACCCTGTTGTGACGGGGAGGACAGCAGACAAGGCAATATCAGAGGGTATTGATTAGATTTTAATTAATCAATCAATATTTTAATACTTTGTAAGTTCAATAAATTGCCAGATCTATTACAGCATTTGTGATTATTCCGGTGCCTGGTGATACTGTAAACCTCTGTAGGGATTGCTAATCAGAAATCATTTCTGTTTACTGAAGTGAATTTGGACTCAATCCAGGCCCCATGGAAAGCTTTGACTTTATGTTCCCTGTAAAATTAAACAAGTAACTGTGTCTCTGACACAGCATTTTCTAAAAATGTGAGGCCCTATTTTGAACTCAACTGAATGAAGCTGCTCCATTTAATGAGGTTTAAGATAACTTTAGTTTTGTTTCTTTCCCATTTTACTTGTTTCTGTTAGGTTCTTAAGTCATACAGCACCAACTCTACTCTATTAATTAACCACCTGATACTTTTTCCTGGATAATTAGGTACCCATTAGTTCTAATCAAGTAGTTACTTAATTATTTCAGTAATTAGTCTAATGGTCTAGCAAATTGAAGCTTTATCACTTTTGGATACTTAATGTTCTTGGCAGGAAGGATCAGAGGTGTCAGGATTCTTGCTCTGGCAATCAGGCAGAAAAACTGTTTAACAAATAGCTGAACTCCAACAAAGTAGGAAAAATAGGACGCAATCTTATGATTTCTAACATATTAACAACTAGTGCAAAGAATGTAATTTTTAATCAATGTATTTAAGATTTGTTTCACTAAAAGCTATTGTCTTATTGTCCGCTGTTTCTGCTCATGTATTTAACATGTGGTTCAGAAAAAACGTCTAAAAGAAATGTGTTCGGTAAGCCTTTACCACAGTTAGTAATGAGATGTAGCATTTTAACCAAAAATGGTAACAAAGAAATGTTTAAATACTGGAAAATCTTTTACTTTTGTTTCTTCATTCCTTCTAGTCACTTTGACCAAAACAATGTGCTAACACTTTTAGTGGTAAACTTGTTAAATTAGATTACCCAAATTCCTTAGCACATACTAATGTAACCTTTATTAATACTTTTGATTTGAAAATGAAGTGTTCATAACTGTGTGCCTTTAATGTATACAGTCTATTAGATTAAAATGTTTATTTATACATTAGCTTAGCACGGAGCAGTGTTACTGATGAATGAGGAGTGGCGTTAGAGGGAACAATGTTAAAAACTGAAGTACTGTGAGCACAAACCATTGCCAGAATATATGTCTTTAATATTTCTATTTGAACATAACCTTTAGTGGGGCTGGAAAGAGTGCCACTTCATTTAATATGATGGCTACCATAGGATGGTGGATTATCACAGTGTATTAAGTAACCATCAGTGAGTTCCGCTTATGAGGATTTGCATCCCTTTTCAAGTCCTCTTCCATTGGTCTCCCTGGGCCACACCCAATAGCGCCGAAGACAGCAGGCAAGCAAGATGCTTTCAGGTCTCTATCAAAGCTGAATTGGCCACTAAGAGACACACAAAAGTGGCTTATTGATGATTCTCCCTTCCAGTTTCTCTTATTCCTGCAACCCCCCCCCCACCCTCCCAACCTTGTCCCCAAGGAAGTGTACAGACTCCATTCAATGCTTTCCCATAATTGTAGTTGAGTTTTGGAACTCAGCGGTGTGGCGATTACAAGCACAGACCCACATGTCGTAACTCTGTTCCATTGATGTCCCATCACAACATCCCATTTGTCTCTCTCTTTTTAAAGGAAACCCCATGGAGTTTATCTGTTCGTCACAGATGCCAGCTTCACAGAGCAGATCTTCAACTAATGACCATTCTCCAAATGTAGGAGTCTGTTCAGAAAGACATTTTTGTGGGATATATAAGCAGAATGAATACTTTACACTGCCCTTTGCTCTACTGTACTGTCTGTCATAACATTCTCAGAGAGCCATGTCACTTGCAAATATATACTGGTGTATACCAATAAAAAAATGTTGATACATACCAGAAAATTACATTGGTACTCACAGGTAGAAATAAACCGTGTAACACAGTGCATGAACTGCAACAAAGAAGATAGTGGAAAATCTGTCAGAACAAGTTTATCAGAGACAAACAAGACAAAATTATAAAATACAAGGGCCATAAACTCTATAGATCTGCAACATTCAAAAAAATAGCTGTGTGCTTTTGTGTCCTGGTTTCACTGGTTCTGCTGCCTCAGCACTAAGGTGACGCAAACCAAATAGGTTAAGACACACCCACTCCCCAAATCAGGAACTAAAGTCTATGCTTTTGGCAGAAAAGTTCTCCAACACCAAGATCAAATTTGAAAAGTTACAAGTGAAATAAAAATACTCACAAAAGAGTCAGTCTTATAGTAATGTACTTTCTCACTAATCAAAATGACTGACAAACTCCCCTAATGGCACCTACTTATAGAAAATGGTGCTACAAGATAAAAGGCTTTGTGTAACATAAAAAAACACAAGTTGAGATAAAGAGAAACAACTGCAAATGTTGAAAATCTGATATAAAAATAGAAAATGCTGGAAATACACAGAAAGCCTGTCAACATCAGAAGAGAGAAAGACAGCTCAAAATATCATAATAAGTACTGCTATTTGCAACAGTGAAATGTTGTCACATCTCCCTATTCAAGGGATAATCTTTTGCTTTGTTGTAAATAGGAATATAATTCCTCATTAACTGAGTTGTAGTTAAATCAATATTAATTTTTAAAAATCCAATCTTACATTTCAAACTTTTTTTTAAACTGATGGTATAAACTCTGAAACATACAATCTCCTCTGAGAAGTTCTAAAACAAATTTAATTGATCTGTGTCAAAAATCAGTTCACCAGGTTTATTATAATGATATATTTGACAAAATCTACTATTAACTCATGTGGATTTTTTAAATCAAGATTGCGTACTTGTAAACTTCTTGTATATCAGTACACGTTGAGGATGCTATTTTGTAGATAACTTTATTCTGGTAAATGTATAAGATAAATTTGCCCATATCCCAGCCTGCAACACAAACAACGAACGTGGTAGAATTATTTGTAGCTCCAAAGTTTGTTTTGATGTGGTTTTCCATTGAATGTGTCAGTGTAAGAATTTTGTAGATTGTTACTCAGTGAGGCTGTATTGTTATATTGCTACCAGATTTATATCTAATTGTAAATTTCTGGAGCCACAGTGCTATCGATCCTTAATATTTAGGTCCATCAATGCAAATTCATCTTTTTCAGTCGACACTATTTGCTGGGAGGTTGGTGACGCCCCTTGAATTGGGATTCACTGTGTCCAGAGAGAAGCAGCTGATTATTACCCAGTACTATATATGGACCATAAAATATCCAAGTAATCAATTGCCAATTATTTCCTGATAAATTTGCTGTAGTTATGTGAAAAATCATGAAATCGCTTATTTGAATTTCGTCACATATCATGAACAGTTACTTCCAACAAAAAAACTGACTGAACAGAATAAACACCGGATAAAATTGAAATCATATAAATATGAGCAAATCACCCAGCGGTGCTTTAACTCGAATGCAATCTCAGGATTTCAATGATGGTTGTAAATGGTTCAATCTTCACTCTCATTGCTTATAATGGCATTTCAACACCTCAATTAGATTAGCACCTTCTTGTTGGAACAGTATGATGAGAGCTTTCCTATGCATCTAAATGATGTTGTACCTGAGCTGGGTAAGTGTAAAAGGTAGAAATGTTCTCTTCTCTAACACAAGATTCCTCAGCTTGAAGAGCACTTGGTACAAGATTAATAAAGAAACTGTTTCATTGTAGTTTATTAGTGTAAAGAACATACATTATTGTATCTAACTACTAAATAGTAACATTCATTATCATCAGCTGCCTTAAAAGACCATAATACTTATAATAGATCAGTATTGTTCCATTATGCAATTCTGGGATCATAAAAAACGCAAATTTGCAAGACTGTGCTGTCAGTAATGAATAAAGCTGTACGCTCAATGCTAGCACTTCAAAAACAACAGATCAGCACAAAAAGGGTTTGGGAATTAGGGAATCTTAATGCAAAGCCTGCAATTATTCTAATTAACAATCAATTAATTGACTAATCATTACACAACTAGTACATACTACACACCAGTGTGAGTTCATTAACTCTTTAAGCGACAAATTTGGTTTCAAATAGACATACAATTTCTATCACAATATCTTCCACCCAAACTAAACAGAGTAAAAATGTTGAATATCATTCAACACAATGACAGCAAAGTGAAGGCACAAGTCAGGAGTGTGATGGAATACTCTCCACTTGCCTGGATGAGGGCAGCTCCAACAACACTCAAGAAGCTCAACACCATCCAGGACAAAGCAGCCTGCTTGATTGGCACCCTATCCACCTCCCTAAACATTCACTCCCTTCACCACCGGCGCACTGTGGCTGCAGTGTGTACCATCCACAGGATGCACTGCAGCAACTCACCAAGGCTTCTTCGACAGTACCTCCCAAACCCGCGACCTCTACCACCTAGAAGGACAAGAGCAGCAGGTACATGGGAACAACACCACCTGCACGTTCCCCTCCAAGTCACACACCATCCCGACTTGGAAATATATCTCCGTTCCTTCATCATCGCCGGGTCAAAATCCTGGAACTCCCTTCCTAACAGCACTGTGGGAGAATCTTCACCACAAGGACTGCAGCGGTTCAAGAAGGCGGCTCACCACCACCTTCTCAAGGGCAATTAGGGATGGGCAATAAATGCCGGCCTCGCCAACGATGTCCACATCCCGTGAACCAAAATTTTTTTTAAAATAACATGGAGTGTGCAATTACAATATAAATGACCAATTTTATCCTGCATTTTCTAAAAATGGTACATTGAAATCTAAACGTATCGACAAGTTTCTAAAATTTTGCACCTCGGATGTCAAAAACCTACGGCACAATTTTAACCCTAACTGCCCAGCGGAAACCGAGCGGGTGGGCAGCTAAAATTGGCCGGGACACTTACCCACCGATGTCCCGTACCATTCCCACTGTCTCCTGGGTAGGCAGCAAGGACGCCCACCTGAAGCCAGCGAGGTTTTTTTTTAAATATGCAAATCGAAGTCCGATGATGCCATCGGGCCCCGACTGCTAATTGGTGACCTGAGTGGGGAAGCTGCTGTGGCTTTCTTCGCCAGGCAAAGACAATGGAAAAACGAGACGGGGCCAAAAGAGGCTGAAACAGGTACATTTTTTTTACTTTCATTGTGGGGCTAGGAGGAGCAGGAGTGCTCCTCCGGGCCGCACAAGGAAAGTTTAGGCCTCTCCTGTCCCAGGACAATTTTCCAAGTACTTGCTGGTAATGGGGAAACTAACCCACTGCCAGCACATATTGGAAAATTGTTGGCATGTTGCCTGCTATTTTTGGTCCATGGACGGAAAATCACAGGCTATCTGCTCTGGGGCTTTCCGATATGCAGCAGCAATGGGCGAGGGACCTCACCACCATTTGGAATATGATGCCTATTGTTCACATTAGGGGCTTCCACACAACGATGACTTGCTGATGTAACACTGAGCGCAACCAAAAAGGGGCAGGGGAAATCAGCAATAGATACACCTTGGCTCACATCCAGCCTCCCCTAGTAGATGGCCTGTAAGGATTTTGCTTATAGGCCACATACTTGAATCTACCCATCGTCAGCTAGAATTCACTGCGCTTGGCTGAGGCAAAGACAACTGGAGAAAATGGGGAAAAAATACATTTTTTAAAAAAATAAAGAAAAACAAGTGTACAATGAAACTGATTCAAATCAGTTTCATTTAAACTGGATTGACTTCAATGTCGCATAAGGTCACAAGCAAAATCAATTGAAATCATTTCAAGTCTGCACAAGAATTGATTTTGATAAAATTAAACTATCATTGTAGGTGACAGTGGACACACAGATTCGTGGCCTAGGTCCAACTATTACAGATTTTAGTGATTAAGTAGTAATAATTTTTCACTGTATGTAACACAACCTTGTGGTATCTTTTATATATGATTGTTTTAGGACTACGATCAATAAAGAAACAAGAAACGACTGCTGCAATTCAATGGTGACTTTCTCAATTCCTGGATGCATGATAATCGCTACTTTATTTACCCAAGATATAAAGGTATCATCAGTAATTACCACTTACAAATTGGCACTATTTTCAATAAAGCTTGTTTGCTGACATCACTGAGTAACTTTGCAATGTCTTAAACAGTATTGCCAAAGCCCACAACGTAGCTTCGTCTCAGCTAACCAATGTCAGTCTTGTCATTGTATTTGCAATCCAATCAATTTCATATTCCAATGAGGAAGTGCTGCACATTGACCAAGGGAAGAACATTATTGCTGTGATTTTTTTCAGAATTTGACACATCCTATATTTACTCATCATAATCAATTTGCTTCCCCCACCTGCATATAATAATATAAGATTAATAAGGCCACTAATTCATGACTTGGATGCCCAGTTTGTTACTGCTGGCACCAGTTTGGTTGCATATTGGACATAAACATACAGCAGGTAAAATGCTCCTTTCTGATAGTCTGGGAAACCTATTGAGTGTATGTATGTTGGGATGTATGATTTTCCACCCATTGACCATGAATTGTCAGTAAATATAACCCTATATAGGTACATATTTTATAAAAGAAAATACTCTGTCAAAACTTGTAACATCAATTCAGAGACAGATTGATACAAGACCATCTGGATTTGAACAAGAGTTCCAGGATTTGTACCTAATCACGATTATGTCACACATGAGTCACTCCTGAATCCGAATTGGTTTTTTCCTAGTTTTTCACATTTGAAACAACTTGGATTTTGTACATCACCTCTACCTGGAAACAAGGTCACAGCAGAAGTTGTAGTACAAGAAGAAATATAATCCACTTCAAATAATCTGAATCCAAATTGCAAAGCAAAAAAAGTGCTGGTCGATCTTAAAAGTATTCTATGAAGCAAAACAATGACAGATGAAGAGGTGAAATTAAAATCGCTCCCTCAAATATCAGATTTATTCAGTGAATAGCTGAGTTCTACAAACTAGGAGGGTCCCAGGTTCAATTCTTGGTCTGAGCTGTTGGCCAGGGCAGCGAAAGGGCTAATGCCCACAGGAGAGAGGTTAAAAAAAGGGGGTTAAAAGGCAGTATCAAGATATTGGTAATGTTTCAGATAGGCTCAGTTCCTGAAACAACTGGGAATAGCCTGCTCTGAAAACTGACCTATAATATCCTTATGTCACCTTATTCTTTGAACATTTGTTATGCCATTTTCTGCTATTTCTTACCTTCCTTTTTGTTAAAATGATAACAAAAATAATGAACTTGTACCACTAGCTATAACTGGTGACACAATGGCGGTAATTTTCAACTTCACCGATTGGATGATAATCTGGTGGAGCGAATCACCCGCCCGTTGTAGAACCTGTCCGATTTTCATTCCATTGATTTCAAACCCTTTTTAAAATTTTGAAGACTTCTATTAGATTCCTCTTTAACCTTCATTACTCTAATAAATAAAGTCCCAGTTTTCTAATACTCTCACATCGTAATTATATCCTTTCATCCCTGGTGTCATTCAAGTGTATCTACATTTCATCTTTCTCACAGCTCCAATATGCTTTTGATAACGGCCGAACCAATCTCTTGTATGGATTCATCATCACCTCTTTGGTTTTGTCTCTCAAATCCTTCTTTTGTATTATATTAAATATTTACATATTTCAACAATGTCCATTTTAATCATCTTTTCTGTGGGCAATAGAGATTTTTTTTTTAAAAACCATCCTCATAACTCATTCCCTTTGCACTTGTAATCATTCTTATTGCTCTTCTTTGCACCCTCTTCAATACTTGGATGTCCCCTTTGCACCCTGGTGACCAAAGCTGTGCTCAGTAAAAGTAGAATACCAACCTTGCTGTGAGGGTAAATTGTATGACTAAGTTCTCCTGGTGCTGAACTTCACTCAACAGGAGGACAAATTGGACAATCAGGCATAGCGGTCTGTGTGCCCAACTTGTGGCTCTCCCAGTTTTTCAGTCGTTAAAATAAATAACTAAAATTAAGATGATGTGGAGATGCCGGTGATGGACTGGGGTTGACAATTGTAAACAATTTTACAACACCAAGTTATAGTCCAGCAATTTTATTTTAAATTCACAAGCTTTCGGAGATTTTCTCCTTCCTCAGGTAAATGTTCAGGATCTCGAACATTTACCTGAGGAAGGAGAAAATCTCCGAAAGCTTGTGAATTTAAAATAAAATTGCTGGACTATAACTTGGTGTTGTAAAATTGTCTAAAATTAAGATGACTAGGAACTGAGTGCCGGAGTCAATGACCCACCCCCCCAACTCCCCCAAATTCCCCTCCACGCAACCCCCCCAAATCCCACGTTCCCCCACCCCCCCCACCGTTGAACAAGTTTCCATGTTGGATGAAACTTATCCTGTGATGCCCTTCGTTGTAAAGTAATCGGTCAATTAGTCTCGCACATGAAGAATGGCTGGTAGGCAACTTACCAGAAGACTGGTAGCATCCATGCATTTACACTCCAGAATGAATCACACCTTCATTAGAGGAAGGGATGAAAATGGGGGGAAAAGAAATCAAAAACTGGCAGTATTCCCCATCCACTTTGGAGGCCTTGCACTGAATTCAGTACTATATTTTCTATGTAATCATCTAAGGCATCATTTCCTTACTTTGACAAATGAATTTTCTTGCAATAGGTACAATTTATGTAGTTTAACAATAACTGAATCCAGGTATGCAGCAAAAGTCACATATTGAGCTAAATTAGTGTCTTGCAATTCTATACATCATGTGCACAATTCCATTCTATTCAACAGCAGAATGTCCTGATCGGCACCAGTGAATTAATATCCAAGGTCTAATTTAAATGCATTTCCAGCATGCTTTCATGACAACGCATCAGAATTCCATCTGTGTGACAGGGAAGAAATGACCTCCGCAGCATAGAACAGTAAACTTTCCTCTTCAGGTTTGCAAGTTTTTTTAAAAATTCTCTAAAAAAGTTATCCATACAAGGTGTCACCAAGTATAACACATAGTATGGGTGCCACAGTACTAAGATACGCACAACCACTGATTGGGGAAATATTTTGGATGGTTTGCTCCCTCCATAAATGTGTTAGCACTGCAAACCTTAATGCCGAAGTTACTTAATGATGGTAGAAAGACAATACAATCATGGCTTTCAGCTCTGCTGAATTCTGATCAAGCAGAACAATATTATCCTTCTACTGAAACAATAATCCAGTTTAATGCTAACAACTGTATGGCTAAATTTATTGTTGGATTAAGACTATATGACTCATTGATGCTCCAAGCTGACTCCACCCTATCAACGTCAACTTTATCCCACCTCGGGACCTCTGACTTTAACCTTCGACTCCCTCCTTTTGTCTCCTCTCTATTCCCTGTTCATTACCAGGGATATCTATCCCAATCTTGCTATGTAACCACGCTTATGTAACATGACATTCCCTGTGTTCATTCGCATGCACGTCTTGGCTGCCACTCTGGACCCGAGTCCATCACTTCTGTTTCCCCTTTTTCCACCTTTTTTCTTTTCTCCTTACCCCTCCTATGCCTCTCAGGTACTCTGCGCCCCCCCCCCCCCCCCAAACCAAATCCCTACCCCAACCCTCCAGCACTCCTCGACTTACTTACTCTCCTGCCGTCGTCCCAGGCTTGACTCCCTCTTAGATAAGCCTACAGCTTCCCTCTGTGCCTCTCTTGGCATTCTCCAAAGGGCCTATCGAGGCCCTCGTTGCTGCATCCTTACAAGCACCAACCCCAAATGCCCCATCCTGCTCCTTCACTGACTTTCCTGCCCAGCGCGCCCGCTGAGGTCTAATCTTGTCAATCTCCTTCCAGTCCCACTCACCCCTCCCAGCGCTGACCTTGTGGACTCTGCCAGTGGATCAGCTATCACTGCCCCTCTCCACATCTCCCTCCAGAATGTCCGTTCACTTGTGAACAAGGCTCTTGCCATCCATGAAATTATTGTGGATGATCACATTGACATTATGGCCTTGACGGAAACCTGGCTGACGGGTCATAACACCGTCCCCCTTAATGAAGCCTCCCCACCTGGCTGTATCTTCCACCACTTGCCCCACCCAGACTGCTGCAGTGGCGGTGTGGCCATTATCACCAAATCACACCTTGGTCTGTCCCCCTACTCCTCTGACACCTTCTCTTCCCTTGAGCATCTCACTTTGTTCCACCCCTCTCACCTCTCCTTTAAATCCTCGTTCTCTACCGCCCACCCAAGTACCACACCAAGTTTCTCACCGAGATATCTTCGCTGCTTTCCTCCCTCTGCCTCTGCACCGAACGACTTCCTATCCTCGGTGATTTCAACCTCTATCTCAACTCATCATGCTCTCTCTCCTCTGAGTTCACTGCCCTCCTATCCTCCCTTAATCTCTCCCTCCATATAAACTCCCCTACCCATATTCACAGCCACCCCCTCAACCTCACCATCTCACAGCATCTTTAATCCCATCATGTCAATCACGGATAAGGCCTTCTCTGATCAATACCTTGTATCCCTCTCCACCCACATCTCCCTTCCCCCTTCTAAACCTTCACTTTCTTCTATGTCCGCTCCTGGATAAACTCTCCCCCAAGTCACTTGAAATTGCACTTTCAAATTCCCTATTGTCTAGCCTTTGGCCCTCCATTCACCACAATATTTCTGCAGCTACTGATCTGCTCAATCACACCCTCACCTCCACCTTTGATGCCCTTGTCCTCATTAAAATCATTACTCTCTCTCACCCTGGTTATTTACCCTGGTATGGCCCTCATCTCCGCTCCCTTACTCCAAGGAACGCAGACTTGAATGTTTATTCATCACCAGATCTGGCTGCACCACATAAAGCACTATCAGGTCCTGCTCTCCTCTGCCAAAACTGGTCACTATTCCAGGATCATCTTGGAATGCAAAGAAAACCCGGGCTCTCCGCCACTATGAACCATCTTCTTAAACCCCTCTCCCCTACCCCCTCCAACCTTACCTCCAACAACGAGGAGCTCACGGATTACTTTGTAACCAAGATTGAGACCATCTGTTCAGCTGCCTCTGCTGATTCCCTCCCTTCCCCTAGCCCAACAAGCCAAAATCTCCCTAAGGTTCCCCTCTGCCCTAGCCCTGAACTTGTATCTTTCTCCAGTTGCTCTCTTATCTCCCCTCATGCCCTCTCCAAGCTCATCCTAACCATGAGACCTACCTCTTGCTCCCTCAACCCTATTCCCACCAAACTGCTGACCACCTAACTTCCCTTCCTGGTCCCCATGTTAGCTGATATTGTTAATGGTTCCCTCTCCTCAGGTACTGTTCCCCTCCCCTTCAAATCTGCCATCATCACCCCCCTTCAAAAAACTCACCTTGACCCCTCTGTCCTTGCAAACTACCGCCCCATCGACAATCTCCCTATCCTCTCCAAAGTCCTTGAACATGTTGTTGCCTCCCAAATCTGTGCCCATCTTTCCCGCAACTCCATGTTTGAATCCCTCCAATCAGGTTTCCGCCCTGCCACAGTACTGAAACAGCTCGTATCAAAGTCACAAATGATATCCTATGTGACTGTGACCATGGTAAACGATCCCTCCTCATCCTTCTTGACCTGTCTGCGGCCTTTGACATCCTCCTCGAATGCCTCTCCTCTGTCGTCCAGCTGGGTGGGACTGCGCTCGCCTGGTTCCATTCTTATCAATCCAGTCGTGGCCGGAGAATCACCTGTAATAGCTTCGCACCATTACCACCGGAATCCCCAAGGATCTATCCCAGGCCGCCTCCTATTTCTCATCTACATGATGCCCCTCGGCAACATTATCCGAAAACACAACGACAGATTCCACGTGTACACTAACGACACGCAGCTCTACCTCATCACCACCTCTCTCAACGCATCTACTGACTCTCATTTGTCATGTTGCTTGTCCGACTGGATGAGCAAAAATTTCCTCCAACTAAATATTGGGAAGATCGAAGCCATTGTCTTTGGTCCCTGCCGCAAACTCCGTTCCCTAGCCACCAACTCCATCCCTCGCCCTTGCCACTGTCGAGGCTGAACCAGGTTGTTCACAACCTTGGCGTCCTATATGACCCTGAGATGAGCTTCCAACCACATATCTGCTCCATCATCAAGACCGCCTACTTCCACTTCCATAACATCATCCAACAATGCTCCTGCCTCAGCTCATCTGCTGCTGAAACCCTCAAGCATGCCTTTGTTACCTCTAAACTCGACTATTCCAATGTTCTCCTGGCTGGCCTCTCATCTTCCATCCTCCATAAACTTGAGCTTATCCAAAACTCTGCTGCCCATATCCTAACTCGCACCAAACCCCGTTCTCCCATTACCCCTGACCTACATTGGCTCCCAGTCCGGGAATGCCTCGATTTTAAAATTCTCATCCTTGTTTTCAAATCCTTCCATGGCCTCACCCCTCCCTATCTCTGTGCTCTCCTCCAGCCCTACAACCCTCTGAGATCTCTGCGCTCCTCCAATTCTTGCCTCTTACACATTCCCGATTTTAATTGTTCCATTATTGGCGGCCATGCCTTCAGCTGCCTAGGCCTTAAGCTCTGGAATTCCCTCCCGAAACCTCTCCACCTCTCTACCTCTCTCTCCTCCTTTAAGACGCTCCTTAAAACCTACCTCTTTGACCAAGCTTTTGGTCACCTGTCCTGATACCTCCTTATGTGGCTCAGTGTTAAATTTTGTTTGATAATGCTCCTGTGAAGCGCCTTGGAATGTTATACTACGTTAAAGGCGCTATATAAATGCAAGTTTTTGTTGTTGTATGTTTGGATTAACACTCATCTAAAATGGGAGTGAATGGGAATGGTGCATTGAAATTATCTGTTTGGGAAGTATTATGGCTGAGTACAATATGCATCTATCCAGATTCCACTGTACTGGAGGCAGACTGAGATGGACCGAGCAGTGTAGAACCGACAAAACCTCTATGGACTCAAAAGTACATTAGGTAGGAAACCTCAAAAGAGTTGAATAGTTCAATTACATGGCTGGTAATAGCCTAAGTTTAAACAATTACTACCTAAATATTAAAATACTGTTTTCTCTTTTAATTTATAGTTGACCTGCCACTTCCCTTGGGCCTCAGTGGTCCCAGTGTATGAATAGCTTGGCTGCCTAATAGTAGACCAAATGTCTCACACCTCACTGACTGCAGATAAACTTTAGATTCAAACTGCGATTTTGTGTGTGATGACTTTAAGAGGAATCATTAGCTGACTGTCTAGTCTGCAGACAGTATTGATCTAAGGAGAAGACATTTTTATAATCGCACCACCTAGAAAGTAACAAGTAACTCCTGCTGTTTAACTTGGGGGGGGGTCTTCACTGTCAGTATTCCTCAAGAAATCCTTTAGGAGCATTTGTGTAGAACATTCAATATAACAGATCGAGGGCCACATATTCCTCAGTGTGTTAATTTCTATGAAAAAGTATTCATGTAACTGGTAGAGATCAGTGATGGACTTTTTATCCATTTATACAGCTACTCCGAATTGTGCTGCCATCCCATAATGTGTTCATTCAAAACCTTTTTGCTTGTTAAGGACTATTCAGGGCTCAGTAAAGGCCAATCAAGAGCAAACTCTCACCAAACTATGCAGGAGGGGATATAAATGACAAATGAGTTCTAAACTCTAGCTTGTAACTGGTGTTAGTGAATTGAACAAAGGGCAAGATTTTGAAGTATCGCTACAACACCGGAAGTGCATCTTACATTGGAGTTTTGAGGCCCACAGCATGAGTGCAGCATTTATTGCCAGTTATCTGTTAGTGCAGCAGGAGCAGGAGAAGATGGCAGCCTGTGAGTATAGGGTGCATGCGACGTGCAGGACTACCAGAATGAGCTACCCCAGGTATCAGATCTACCATAAGAAAGTCAGTTATTGGGACATAATGGAGTGATAGTGCGCAATGAGGCAAAGGGAAGCTTTGATTGAGGTATACGATCTGATTCACCAAAGAAATACAGGGACAACCTACCATCTGTAGTGCTCAACTTTTATTCCTTCCAGGAACCGACAGGTGTCAGGCACCTTATGATCCATCACTCCATTAAGGAGGAAACTGAAGCTGTGTTTTACCATACTCTTACCTACCTACATAGGAGGCAATTAAAGTGTTACTAAATCAATGCCTTCCCCAAGGTAAAGGACATCATTGACTGTATGCGTATAGGTGGCTACCAATAATCCCATCACATATCTAAACAGGAATGGCTATTATTCTGTCCATGTGACAATGGAGCACAACCAATGGTAAGAAATAATGGAAGTCATTGCATGCTTGTTAAGCTGTAACAATGAACAAACAAACTTGTACTTATACACAACCTTTCACATCTTCAGGACATTCCAAGATGCTTCACAGCCAAAGAATTGTTTTTGAAGTGCAGTCACTGCTCTTACAAACATGCAAACAATGACAGACAGGAAAAGACCCACTGGTCCATCCAGCCTGCCCCCACAACTGTGATGTCTTGTGCATCCCAATATATACACTCCCCACTCCACCTGAAAGCCATGTAATCTCCTGGGAGAGACAAAAAAGCAGATCTTAAAAAATCCCAGGCTAATTAGGGGAAAAAAATCTGAAAAATTACTCTCCGATTCCTTTGGGTGATCAAAACTAGTCCAGGAGATCACTCTGGCCCTGATTAATGTCATACGGTACCTATCTATTCTATGAGGTGGTCTCCGCCCCAGCCAGAAACAGTTCCACAGGTCCACTATTCTCTGGGATAAGAACCACCTCCTAACATCTAACTTGTTCAGCCTTTACATAACTTGGGATTGTGACCCCTGGTCCTCCCTAACCTATTGAAACAAAATGTCTACACAAACAAAATCTAATCCCTTCATCATCTTATAAACCTCGATCAAATCACCGCTAAGTCTAGTCTTCTCTAAAGTGTAGAGTTCCCGGTTTACATCTATCTTGATAACTAAGATGCTTAAATTGGGAACTAATTTTGTGGCTCTCCTCTGCATCCTTTCCGAAGCCTCAATATCACCCACATTTGTAGGCAAACATGGCACCAGTTTGTACATAGCAAGGTCCACAAACAGCAAAGGAAATAAATGACCAGACAACCTATACTGATGGTGTTGGTGGAAGAATGAATGTAGGCCAAGGCACCAGGAGAACTCTATGGTCTTTTTCAAAAAAGCATCATAAGATCTTTTTTTTTATTCATTCATGGGATGTGGGCGTCACTGACGAGGCCGGCATTTATTACCCATCCCTAATTGCCCTTGAGAAGGTGGTGGTGAGCCGCCTTCTTGAACTGCTGCAGTCCGTGTGGTGAAGGCTCTCCCACAGTGCTGTTAGGAAGGGAGTTCCAGGATTTTGACCCAGCGACAATGAAGGAACGGCAATATATTTCCAAGTCGGGATGGTGTGTGACTTGGAGGGGAACGTGCAGGTGGTGTTGTTCCCATGTGCCTGCTGGTCTTGTCCTTCTAGGTGGTAGAGGTCGCGGGTTTGGGAGGTGCTGTCGAAGAAGCCTTGGCGAATTGCTGCAGTGCATCCTGTGAATGGTACACACTGCAGCCACTGTGCGCTGGTGGTGAAGGGAGTGAGTGTTTAGGGTGGTGGATGGGGTGCCAATCAAGCAGGATGCTTTGTCCTGGATGGTGTCGAGCTTCTTGAGTGTTGTTGGAGCTGCACTCATCCAGGCAAGTGGAGAGTATTCCATCACATTCCTGACTTGTGCCTTGTAGATGGTGGAAAGGCTTTGGGAAGTCAGGAGGTGAGTCACTCACCGCAGAATACCCAGCCTCTGACCTGCTCTTGTAGCCACAATATTTAAGTGGCTGGTCCAGTTAAGTTTCTGGTCAATGGTGACCCCCCAGGATGTTGATAGTGGGGGATTTAGCGATGGTAATGCCGTTGAATGTCAAGGGGAGGTGGTTAGACTCTCTCTTGTTGGAGATGGTCATTGCCTGGCACTTGTCTGGTGCGAATGTTACTTGCCACTTATGAGCCCAAGCCTGGATGTTGTCCAGGTCTTGCTGCATGCGGGCTCGCATTGCTTCATTATTTGAGGGGTTGCGAATGGAACTGAACACTGTGCAATCATCAGCGAACATCCCCATTTCTGACCTTATGTTGGAGGGAAGGTCATTGATGAAGCAGCTGAAGATGGTTGGGCCTAGGACACTGCCCTGAGGAACTCCTGCAGCAATGCCCTGGGGCTGAGATGATTGGCCTCCAACAACCACTACCATCTTCATTTGTGCTAGGTATGACTCCAGCCACTGGAGAGTTTTCCCCCTGATTCCCATTGACTTCAATTTTACTAGGGCTCCTTGGTGCCACACTCGGTCAAATGCTGCCTTGATGTCAAGGGCAGTCACTCTCACCTCACCTCTGGAATTCAGCTGTTTGTCCATGTTTGGACCAAGGCTGTAATGAGGTCTGGAGCCGAGTAGTGCTGGCGGAACCCAAACTGAGCATCGGTGAGCAGGTTATTGGTGAGTAAATGCCGCTTGATAGCACTGTCAAGATCTTTTATGTACATCTGAACAGGCAAATTGGGCATTGGTTTAATATCTCATCCAAAAGGCAGCATTCCCTCAGTACGGCATTGAAACATCATCCTAGATTGTACTTCAAACGTCATGGACTATATGAAGTGAGCAGGAACCATCTGTAGTAGACAAGTCATTGCAGCAAGTGAGGGTCTCATTGACTGATCTTTCTAGTGAGTTCCACAACTGGCCAGTGTTCGGAGTAGATTTTAACTTTCACCATCAGGCAGAAAACTGGCAGCAGCGGATTGGCTGCCCATTACACACCTCGCTCAATCTTTCTTTCAGTGGTACTTGGGTTGTGTAACAAGGCAAGTGGCTGCTTACCACCGTCCATGTGTTGTAACATCACCTGTGGGAAGGCAGGTCCATTGGCCTATATCCCGAGACAACTCCGAAGAAACGGTCATATGGGACCCTCTACAACACCCACTTCTTTAACATCAGTGACCTGTGCTTTGTCATCCACTCCACTATATGTGAGGAAATGCCGCATCCAGAATTCGGGCATAGTCAGTACGCCTGATTCATGGTCTACACGATCTTCTTTAAACAAAACAGCAATGTGGATTAAGACAGTGTGATTTGGCCCTTGGAATCTCTTTTCAATTATAGCATGTACAATATAAGTTGCATTAAGCTGTTACTTTTAGTAACACTCCCTTCATTGCTATTTTTTCTCAACATTTCTCCATGTGAGTACAGGATGTCAATTTAATTTATATATCTATCTGTTTTGTACTGCTGCCTTACAGCAATATGATTCCTATATCATGGTGCTCTTGTTTAAGTTATAAATCTTCTCTGACCCTCCCTCCATCTTCATACAGTATTTGACCCAAGTTCACATGGTCTATGATATACTGCCATGCAGGCTGCGGGGAGCAACCCTAATTAACAAAACATCAGGGGCCTAATTAAGCCTAGCTTGGTGTGCAGGCCTTCAGCATGCTATGTGCTGGCTGCATGCATTTGGGGTGCAATTGGTAGATAAAGCACGCAGTAGGCCTCAGGCCTTTGCACCCAATAATATAGGGAGCTGGTACTTGATGCACTTCAGCGTAGTGGACACCAGCCTTTGCATTATCAGCCCCATAATGTAATGTATGTGCTGTCTGTGTTTCTCGGTGTTATATTCACACTTGTATTTACACAGAAAAACATCTCTACGAATACAGGAAACATGTTATAATCTGAAAGCAAGGCATCAATTATCTGCTGTGTATAGATGGCCATTCACCATAGTCAGACAATAATTGCATCTCCCTTTTTAACACCAGCACCACTATCTCCTACAAGGATGGAGGTTCTGACCACAAAATTCATGAATGACTGCACAATATGCTCCCACTACATTCCTGTGTATGTTGTTTTTCTGCAGGCATGCACCAGTTTTAAATAAACAGAATGAAACAAAATGTAGAATGAACACATTAAGCCTTCATACGTGAACTTTGCTGACCAGAAATTCTACCTTAGGACATCTAACTCGACAACAGATTACCTCTCTTTTGGATACATGGGTAAGTTTTGCAAGGCCTACAATTTTCCGATTATGTGCTGGCTGCATGTGAGGCCCTGCCAATGGCCTCGAGCCTTGCCAAATTTACACATTAAAGTATCAACTCAAATAATCAGGCTGATGGTTTCGGCTATTTTATTGGGCGTGCAAATTTAAACCATCCAAAAAGATCTTCACAAACTTGCGACAAGCTATAGAAAGGTTGAATATTTAAACATTTTCTTGAATAGCCACTTCTTCTAGGAGTCCACTGTCCTTCACATTCTTATTTTCACATCACACCTCCAGGGCCCAAGAGTTCTTTAATACACCAGCGGACATTAATTTAAAATCATAGCATCTATAATGGATAGGTTCAGGTATAATTGGGTGACTCTGCTAGGGATAGTATCAAGATGGCCAACAATACAAGATGAGGTGAACATAGATCCACACCACTCTGCTTTATTAACCTAAGGAACATGCTGTTTTTCACTGTCCATATTCTAACTTGCACCAAGTCCCATTTAACCATCACCCCTGTGCTCGCTGATCTATATTGGCTCCCGCTCCGCCAACACCTCGATGTTAAAATTCACATCTTTGTGTTCAAGCCCCTCCGGAGCCTCACCCCTCATTATCTCTGTAACCTCCTCCAGCCCTACAATCCTCCGAGACCTCTTCGTTCTTCTAATTCTGGCCTTTTCTACACCACGCACTTCTTTCGCCCTATCATTTTGGAATGTTTTACTACATTAAAGGTGCTATATAAATGCAAGTTGTTATTGTATCATTGGCAGCCATGCCTTCAGCTGTCTAGGCCCTAGCCAAACCACCCCAAACCGTTTCCCCTTTCCACCTCTTTGTCCTCCTTTTTAAGATGCTGCCTAAAACCTACTTCCTTGACCAAGCATTTGGGCACCTGTCCAAAAGTCTCCATCTTTGGCTCGGCATCAATTTTTGTCTGAGTATGCTCCTGTGAAGTACCTAGGGACATTTTGCTACATTAAAGGCGCTTTATCAATGCAAGTTATTGCTGCTATCTATTGACAACAAAATTACTGCAGTGAACTACCACCAGATCATTTACATCAAGTGATATTTCTAAAATGAGTTTAAACTTAGAAATACTCATTGAGTAAAAAGGTGATAGTGTGGTACAAAACTATTGTCGCATACAAAAAAAAGATTTTCTTACTGATTTGTGGTCCTTCCACACACAGGAGTGAACAATGAGATTGCACTCTCCATACAATGTAATCCAAGGACTATACACATATATAATATATATTTATATTTGTATATTTAAACTGCCATCTAACATCTGAGTGTGTTGCATAATTGATTGTGGTACCTGAATAATCAGACCTACAATTAGACCCTGGAATTCAGCTCTACCATTAGAAATACAAGATATCAGACATGCTATTAAGAAACAAAATCAGCCACCTCTTCCATTGCTTTAAGCTAAAACATTATCCCTGGGTAAATATTTGCCAGGAAAATTATTTGGCTCCGCATTTAAAATAATCTGTTCAATAAGCATATAGACAAACAATATTGCATTCCAAATGCAAGTTTTTTTCCCACGGCAGCTATAAAATCAGATTGTGAGCTGGCAATGGTTCTAACTTAACTGAATGTAACAGAGTAAATCTCAATAATGTTGTCCTTTTTCAAACATGGGTATTTTCTTAAGGAAACGGCCATAACCAACATAAAAATCTAACTTGAGACTGATGTATTTTCTCTTGATAGTACATTGGACAAATGCATTGCACAGTGTCGCATTGAGTGAGTATCGAACCAGAAGGCCCCAGGTTCAGTCCCTGGTGTGGGCTGAGTTAGCTGATCTTAGCTGAGGCAGTATTGAAGGCACTACAATGGATCCACTCCCTAGGCTAAAGAAAGGAAAAAGATCACTCAGGATTCTCATTTTGATAACCATAAGTAGCATTAATGGAAGTGGGTTGGTGCTGGCAAAGGTAGTTAGACTCAGGTCTGACACCCTTGTGGTTGAAGACCTCTGAGACCCAAATTTTCTTTAATACATCACTGGATATTGATTTAAATTATTGTATGTGATTTAATATTGTTGTATGTATAATGGCCAGGTTCAGCATAATTCCAATAATGTTTACAATTGGAGAATGCTGGGAATAATGTCAAGATGGCCAACAATGCAAGATGAGGTGAACCATGTACCCAGAACCATTTCACGCCATTATATAAACCTACAGGAGATACTCATTGTCTAGACTCACACATAAAAGAATGGTCACTTGAGTGAGGTATTGGACAGTTGCTGCCATCTGTGAAACTGTACCTTAGTAAGAGTCAATGGCCTAGAAATTTGGACGCATCCATTTTTGGGCACGCTGGGGGCACGGGGAACTATCCCTATACCTGAATGATGAGGCCCGAGGCCCCCCAAATATTGGGCCTTGCGCCTCATTTCCATTGAGCCAGCGAGCTGCAAAAAGTAACGGGCAGCTCGCCGGGGTAGCGAGATTGAAGATTGGGCCACTGCGACACCAGCAGAGGCCCTCAGGTAAGTAACGAAATGGGGGCGGAGCGATCAGGTCAGGAAGAGGGGTGATTGGGTGACGAAGAGGGGCAATTGGGAGATAGCGGTGGTGTCAGCTTTCTCGAAGCAAACCAATTTTGTAGTGGGGGCCTCAAACAGATGTTAGGCCCCTTATTTGCATTTACTTGTGTTTCAGGTGTGGGCACTGCACGCCGATTTTTTTAGCCTTTAGCATTATGGCGGGCAGCGCAATTCAGGCTTGTAATGAGCGTGTGCTTTCTACCTGGCACATTGGAGGGTTAGGAGGCCGTTTAGCGCCTGAAAAACAGGCGTTGCATGATCAAGTTTCTAGGCCAATGTTTTCAGGAGACAACAGGGTAGAGGAAAAAAATTGGAGCACGAAAGAATGCTCAATTTTCTATTCTCTCCAGTGGCTGCATTGGTAAATATGACACTTCAACACTTTTTTTTATATGTGCTCATTCTTCCAAAACTCCCTGAACAATATGAAAACATTTGTTACAGTAAAATCTTGTAACATGAAGTAAATAATCTATAGATTTGTAGTGAGAGCTCTTGCAGCCTCAGTGTGTGCCTGGACTCCCACCTTCTGTTGCCAAGTTCAGATGGTGTGCTGGACTCAGTTGAATGAAACAAAGGCAGTTTGTTGAGATACAGAACTCGGTCAGCATTCAGTGCAGCAGGACACAGGCCATTGGGATCCTGCTCTAAAATACGTGCATTAGCTCTTTTTCAACAAGTTCTGCCCTGCATACACAACTAGGCACAACAGTTGCACTAACTATTGGACTACAAACTCTGGCCTGTCTCTTGGTTACAGTAGAAAAGGAAGTGTCTGAGTTTGGAACTGTCCCCTCAATTTAACCCAGGTTTTTTCCTGCAGTGCATTGCCTGGAAACAGAGGCAACCTGTCTACCTCATCATCCACTCACTCCCTTTGCTCCCTGTGATTAGACTGTCATTAGTTTTTGGCATTCTCTCTCCATGGTGATGGTGGGATTCTTTCAGAGCAACCAGCCTGAGATCACCATTGGCAGAGGCCTGAGAGTAAGTCCTCCCTCTCAGCTGAGGAATGGTCTATGGCCTGAAATTCCCCTTTTAATCAAAAAAATGGGAGATTGCCTCATTTTCTCCATAATTAATGACCCACCACCAACATTGTAGAAATATGCAGCTTTGAAACAGATAGGGGGCAATATTCTGCTTTTGCCCTTTGAGAGCATACATTGGAATATTAGACACACAGGATAGCATGCCTGTTATGCAACCCACTTGATTTTGCATCCAGTATTCCAATATACACTCCTGGCATGTGGAGCTTTGCACTGGGAGCACAGAAGTGGAAAATGACCCCTATAATTTCTGAGAATACAATTTTGTTCACAGGTCATAAATTATGGAGAAAAACAGTAATCCCCCCATTCACTCCCAAAAGATAAGAGAAAGTCTTTTAAAATTTGAACTAAAAATGTGTCAGGCCCGTGCCCCAGTGGATCAGTGTGTTATCCAACAGTACAGACCAGGAAGGCGATAGGTTGGTCATTGGTCTGTGGTGAGTTAGCTGACTTCACTAGGGACAGCTACAGGGTCATTAAGTAAGATGTCCGATGAGGACAGGATTAGGCTTGACTGCGTTGCTTCCCCGCGCCCCTCCTCAAAGATCCATAGCCTGCCAACATTCACTGTCTAGACTCACAGGTGAAGATAAGTACTTGGGTGAGGCATTAGAAGACTGGAAGGACTCAAGAAAGATTATTATTGTAAATATCCCTGGAAGCGGCGTTCAAAAAATAGCTTAGGAATGCCATAATCCAGGAAATTTGTAACTTTTTGCTGCTATATTCCACCCTAATATCAGCTCATTGAAGGGCCCAGAATTTGTACGGTGGGTGACAGCACATCTGAAATCAGTCCATCTGAAATTTCTCCCTCTGTGTCAATGGTAATGTTAATAATTTTAAAATAAGCAGGTTAATGGCTCCCCATAACATTTAAGTCTGATCTGCCTTCCTCTGCTAAGTATTCGTACTCTGGTGTCCACACCATGAATTCAGGGCCAAAATTTACGAACTCTTTAAACCTGCTCCAAAATCCCATATTCCGAGCATTAAATAAACGTGAGTCATCAGACAATATAGCTGCAACCATATTGCAAGATTGGAACATTTACAAGAACTGCACATTGTAAGGAAGGAACTTATTAAATTCATCAGACTCCTTGCATTTGCTTTCTGATATCACAAAATTAAAATGGCAACATTCCTGCATGAGAGAAATCACACAGATATAAAAAGTTTGGGTTGAAAAGAAGTAGAGGAACCAGACTAAACAAAAAATGAAATTTGTTTCTAATAAATCAACTACAATTTTTCTTATAGTAAATATTTAACAAAGTGCTAAATGTATTGCCTCCCTTAAAATAATAAATCGTTTCAAAAGCTGCAGGTAAATATATATGCCATGCACACTGTTAAAGACCCATATGAAAAATGATGCTACGTCATCTAACACATGCAATTTGGATCAACACCATGGATGACATTATGCAAAACCTTTCTAAGAGTGGAAGGTAAGCTTCTGGCCTTTGTTCCAGCCCCAACATAGATGCACTAGCACAATAAACTGCTTTGTGCAAGCTTGTTCAGACCTATGAATTTAGGACTCTGCTGTAACTAAGCCTCAGTCTGCAAAATGGATCGAACAGCAGTTAAGCACAACAGCAAGAAAGCTTTCCTTTCAGTCCAACCAGGTATAACATTTCTATTGGAATTACTTGCTAAAATTATCTGTATGTATAACAACAGGTGAAAACTACACTAAGTATTAAGTCCTGGCAGCTATCAACTACCTGTAACCTGATATGGTCTTGCGATCTGAATAGGGGCCACTTGCTCTGACTATATACCCCGATACTAAATGTTTCTGTACAAATACAAACTATAGAATTTATATCAAAAATGCAACTCTGTATTTGTAAACGGCTGTTTGTGAAATCTTGCCGACTGCTTCTCTTTTCAAACTGGCACAGGCGATAAAATTTTGTGGTTTTTTTTAAAAGCACGACTCGTTCACTGGTAGCCTTTTTTCCTGCAGGGTCAGTGATCATTGTACCTGCAGCAAACTACAAGACAGAAAAGTTGGTGTGAATTGAATGCCTGCTTGTGCTGTCATCACCTTCCAATTAGCTGCAGCTTATTGCAGTATTTGATGAAAGAACATGTCGGCAGGTGAAGTGAAGTGTCTGAAAGGTGCTCCAGCCAGGCAGACCTGTCTAATGCAATGGACTTACCCCACCTGTCAAACGGCCAAATCAGATTACTTGGAAGACTGACAATCGACTGGTTTTAAACCTAACAATAATTTCACAACTGAAAACAGCGCTGTAACATCTGAACCCAATTTGCCATTATCTGACATCCTGGGTACAATAATTATTTCTAGCAACCAGTGAATTTTGTGTCATAATGTTAACAGGATAATCAGGGAGCTGTTATTTTTGGTTTAAAACTACACTTTAAACAAAATTCTTTTCAAGCCATTACAATGGCTGGGCAAAGTCTTACATGGCACTGCAATATAAGGTTTACCCAGACAACCTCTTTTCAAGGCTTAGTAATTTAAGAACAGCTCCTTCATTACACATAGAGCATGGCATCATGGTATCAGCTCTTCCGAACACATGAGGTGGGGCTAATATGTATTGGCTTGATGCAGCTTTTTTTTTCCCTGAAGAAATACTCCTGACCAGTATGCAAATACAGGATGATTAATGGGAAAATAATCAGACCTTTTTGTAGCTTTCCAACCATCCTCTGCCAGGATTTCTTGGACCATTTATCAAGTAATGTTGCAAGGTTTCAGTCAGACTGATGAAGTTAGAAACATTGTGTGGCAGATTTCAAAAATGCCCCTGGCATAAATAAAGTAATCCTGCACCATTTTATTATTTACATTAGACACATGGCATGATTGGCACAAGTGGCAGAGTACCCTGTAAGGATTGTTTGGAAACAGAATATAAAATATATCATGATATCACATAGTGTGATCTAACACAATATAACATAACAGAGACAGAATCCAATGCAAAATCAGGTAAAGGTTGGAGTTATGATATTGCCTGACATTACTCAGTAAAGTATCCCTACTTGTCAAGTCATGTGGTAAAATATCATTGCTTCTCACATCACATGATTCAGTTACAGGAACCTACCATTAGTTACTGCCCACACTGGCAAAAAAAAAGCCAACATTGGAATATGGTGAGAAATACCTACATTATTATACAGCACACATACTGGCATGTGTTGCTGCCCTGTAACACACTGCAAATTCGGTTATCTATAATATGAACTAACTTTTATTTCTTGATGATGAACATTAGGCTAGCACTCAAAATACTTGAAGCGATTGCCTAAAAATTGCTGAGCTTTGATTGTGGGCATCCGCACAAATGAAAGCTTGGAGATTACCAGTTCTCAGTGTCCACCAGGAAAGTGACAGACAGCAACAAAATGGGTGTCATTTCAAGGCTGTAATCTCATCTTGCGGTTCAGATGACAGTTACAGAATACATAGGCTTTTTACTCAGTTTATAATGTCATCCAACCCTCAGTGAGATCACTGCATTACAATCACTCCTAGCTATCCAATATTCTCTGTAGGATATGAAAGTTAATCAACAGGGACCTGCATATTTCCGCAATAGTAAGATATTGTAACTCACCAAAATGAATTATGTGGCTTTACTGTTGCCTTGTCAAATATTCTGTTTACTGAAGGTAGTATTTTCTACTCGTTTTCTAAACTCTAAAATCTTTAATCTTTTCATTATTGTACAATCATTGAATATTTGTTTCTTAATTTCTTTTCTGAACCATACAGAGCAGGCCGATCCCAGGTTTGATGTATGGTCAGTGCTGCATTAGGTGATCACAACTGGCGAGCCAGTAGCGATGCTACAATTAGCCTCAGCACCCCGTGGTTGGGGAGACGAAAACTGGCCACGGCTCCTGCTCCTAGTCCTATCAAGGAAACCCTACTAGAAGCGTGTGAGTGTGGACATAGGCATAGGACAGGATCGGTCTTGGCTGTGATGTCCCCTCTCATCCCCTGTGAGCAACTGACACTCATTGTCAAGGCTCATTCACGAATAATGGCCATTTAGGCAAAGTACCACGACCATTCCCCAATAAGGAATCAACAGGAGGAGGAGAGGAAAGCAAATTAGTGAAAAAAAATTGGAAATGGAAGAAAAATAATTGTTTATGAAATATTGTTAATTTTGGGGGGAGCGGGGAACTAGATGGTGCAGCAGGCTAGCGTCCACAACTATACAATCCTAGCTTGAATTCAGCTCAGATTGATGTTCTAATCTCTCGCCTACTAGTAGTTAGATTTTGGGCACCTTAACCCAGTATCTAATGGGTGCAGACCCCATGCATAAATCTACCCATTGTTCACAACAGTTCAGCAATTAATTGGCAATGCTATGGAAAGTGGGAATATCCATATTGGTGTTATAGGGAGAACTTTTCAGAGGTTAGGATTAAGACATATTGTTGGACAATATAAGGGGGAATTTGCTCTGCATTTCATCTGACCTGAAGGTCTTCAGTACTGGCAATGGCTGACAAGAGTGGAAAAACTGCTTTGCTCTGCAGTATTGATTTCCCTTACCTAATGAGCACAGAAATTCACCAGAAATCGATAAATAATGCATTTTTGGAGGCAGTATATATTCTCAGGTATATATAGTTCTTCCACATAGACCTAACCATTCAAAGAACATGGATGACTGCTTTTCGCTTTGATAATAGGAGGGTCAACTTCTCTGTGTATCATTCTCTGCCACTCAAATTCATCACGTGATGGCAACGGCATATCTTGCGGTGAAGCTCGACCATAGTCTAACTTACTGTCACCATTCCAAAGATTGCCTTTCTCTTATTAAGAAGCTAGCTGGCACCACCTGGGACACCAACACTCCTATTCTCCACATTGTAGCACCTGCAGAATACTACCACCCTTTACACAGTAAGAGGCATCACACAAGTAATGATTGATGTAAAATTAAATCATATGTGTCTCCAGTATTCTGTATTCTATACCCACTTAATCCATACCAGTTTTCACATTAGGGATTCCCTCTGCAACACTGAGGAGATATGAAATTACACTTTTAAATTTTGAATGCTTCAACTTGATGCACTATATACAAAAGCTTTATAAGGACAAGAGTGCCAAAGGCTAAAATCCAGAAGGCCCTTTGTCCAACACAATTGTGATTTTGCTGCTGGGTATAAGTCTACCTCTGAAATGGTTACATTGAAAAACGGCAAAAAAAAAGTTATCATCGCGTGCTGACAGAGAGACTGGAATTTGTCCATGACAAAGCTTTAAAACTTAGCCTTTTTGCCTGTTATCTGAGCTCTATGATTCAAATTAAAGCAAAGCCTATGGCCAGATGTCTTCTCACTGGTCATTGTTGGCTAAATACACTCATAATGTTACATGGTTCAGGTCTGACCCAAGATACACTTGTAGTGCCTCTGAACTGATGTTTTGGAGAATAATTAACAAATGTTCTACTTTCCATCTAAGTGGTGACAGGAAGAATTGTACAACGCAAGTAAGTAGCTGTTAAATGGTCAGAAACATCTATAGATGTTTAGGAACTTGTCTGTTGTAAGATATGTATGTGATGGTTGTGGAGGATACTGCGAAAGGTCTTGCACCTCCAAATAAGAAAGATCCAAAATGTTAACTGAAGCCACATCCAGCAGTAACAGTTAATAAAAGAACAAGTTATGCAGCCAACAGTGTTACTGCAGTAAGTTCCTTTGACAACCAGCATTCGGAAGTTAATGGCACACAAGGAAAAGACGCACCAATAAAACACATTGAATATGCACTGAAATACAAAATCAACTTTATTCACTTGTGGTATATCTTGCAGTTTGCTGACCTTTCATTATCCAAAAGTAAGCCTTGCAGAACATATGTGGTTCCCAGAAATAATTGCACAGTTAAAACAAATAGGAGTTCCAAAACTATAAATATGTCCAACAGAAAGTACTAACGCCCAAATGCAGGCATCAGCAGAAGAACTGGGCAATGAGTTCCTCGCACACCTGTCTCTTTGCCTGCAGATGCTGGACTGCCACTGGTAATTGCTGCGTTCCAGTGCTCTCCTGCTTATCAATTGCTGGCAGCTCGTCATCTTCCAAGTCTATGGTGAAGTTTCTTCCTTAACAATATTGTGCAGGAGCACACTGCTATCAATTTGCACACCGTCTCCAGGACATAACGTAAGCCCTCCTCCCACCCAAGTAGATCAACCATCTGAAGTGTTTCCTTAGTACCCCAAATGTCTTCTCAGTGAGGACCCTGGTTCACCTATGTGTCTTGTTGTAGCTGTTTTCTGGAGTAAGAAAGTGTGCAAAGGTACTATTAGCAATGGTGGCATTGCACAGTCTATATCTCCTGAGAGCCAATCATTCATCTTTATTTCTCTTTCAGAAAGCAGCAACACTAAATTGCTTCAGAATGAAAGCACCAAGTGTATACCCCATGAACCATGCATTGAGATGTAGTAGTTTCTTCCATGGATCACCTACCATTTGCAAGGTTATAAAGTAACAGCCCTTCCTTTTTCAGTATGCCAATCAATTGACGGTGGCCATATGAAAGGCTACTTATGTACGAGCAAAAATGCCCTGCACTTGGGGGAAGCCATCAATTTACTAGAACTTTAGCTGCTGCTAGTTATTTAGATGGGTGCAGGGCAATACAGGGCTGTAGTGACATTCACTGCTACTGGTAGGACAGAGCAAATGGTAGTGGTAAACTGTCCCTATAGTCTATTTCAATCAGATAGCACACCTCAGTCACAGCTTCCTCTGTGCCTAACTCTGCTCATTAACTTCTCCCTCCATCATGCCCAGGCAGCTGACTCTTTTGCAATAGACCTGCTCTTTAGGGTAGTGCCTGAAGGGAGTCATGGCCTCCTATACATTTTGTGTCCCTGGACCACCATCTCCTCCTTCTGATGCTGCACTGCATGATACCAACTAATGATCACTACACCCATGGCTTGGGTCAGAAATCTATTCACTGTTCCGATGATACTTTGAAATCTCAGTAACTCAAGTGTGACCTGAAGGGAAATACTCTCTTTCTGATTATTATTCATGAATTTTTCATAATTGATCTTTAACAAGGCATTAACGAGTAAAAATGTAGTTTATTCTCACTTTTTGCCACTTTTCACTATCGAATTTTTGGATAGGCAGAGTCCATGGAGAAGGACCAAACACAAACAAAAAGTCTGTTAGCTTTTTCTAACGGCATTAAACCCCTTCTTGCTCATGTCTACTATTTTGATAAAATATTCAAAAAGTGAGAATATGACCTTTTGCTCTTCATATCAGCAATGATCTCACGTGAACGAAAGAGATCAAACTAATTTCCGTGTGTTTTAAGTTGAAGTATTCTGATCCCCAATCAAGGGATTGACTGCACAATTGATTATACTCACCGGAAAGCCTTGTAAAAAATGAATCATGTTTCCAATCTAACAAATTGAGAACAGACCAGTTCTTCCCAGGACACAATTGTGGCTCCTCTTATACAACAATATTTTCTGGGAGGCATACAAAAAATTCTTGGTTAAAGAAGATTATGGTTTCTCAATTAATGAGATAACTATAAACAATATGTTACAACAAAGGTCATATTATATCAAGGAGTATTTCAGCAAGGGGCACAGAGAGTTTTTCTACACTGGATGGCATTTTCTCATAGCTGTAGGCCTATTACACTGTGCTGGTTTGGCTATAAACTGCACCCAGTAGTCTGTGTTAGTCTGTGTATTTTTCATATTACAGATTATTAAATGTCATTTTAACTCTGAAAAATTCGATTTGCATGTAAAAAACATGATATGATATGGGAACTAGCACAGTAAATATGGCATTAGCGGTCCTGTGGACATTAAGTTTTCTAACAAAGGGCAAAATGACTGTAGAAACATTCAAATAAGGATTGATTATATTTACAGCAAAGTGGATCACATTTCAGACACCACAGAGCGGTGGGTTAAAGTGGTCAATATATCATAAATTCTATAAGATGATGTCATTGAAGTCTTTAAGTGCTCACGTGTTTGCAGGATCACAGATGTAAAAGACAACAATCGTTTTAAGGGCTATTCTATTAAACAAAAAAAAACAAATCTCCAGTGGCAACAATAGCAAGAGCTGAAGGGTTTTTTTGTCGAAATACCATAAGAATAATTTGTCAGTGGTTAGTTTTTGGGGGGCTGAATCTGCCATCATGTCTCTAAACCAACATTAATTACACGTTCACCTTTCACCTTATGTTGAGTGCTCTGATCGGCCCAGGTCATGTATAAATTGTCTCTCTAGCCTCTGCTGAAAATTCCATAACATTCAGTACTCGACAGTGATGTGTGAAAATTGACATGAAGATTTTAAAATTGGGACCATGGGAGCTCAAGCATAAAATAACTTCAATCTAGTGCGCTCTCTGAGGAATTACGCGAAGGCCCGACCAACAACAAAAGTATAGGAGAAGGTATGAGTTATTAGTGAGAAAAACACTTCTCCTGCACAAACAGAAGGGATGATCAATGGACTTAGTCAGTGAGATATTCAAGCAGAAAATTGCAGCTGTTTTTTTTCTTTTTGTCAATGTGATGATGCACTGCCAAAATCTACCTCCCCCCAAAAAGAGAAGCTAGGAAACAGTATTGAAAAAGGGTTCAACAGTGAACTTACATTTTTGAAAAAAGCAAATCCCTTTTAAAGTGAGTTTTAACTAAATACAGCAGATTTAGTGCTCGTGTTTGTTCCTGGTTGTAAAAACGGACACTGATCGTGGATTCCTTGAATGAGGGTGTTTTAACCGCAGCTTTTAGAAAGCCTCTAATTGCTTAACCTATAAAAGTCATTTATCTCGTGGCTCTGCTGTAATACTGGAAATTCATTGCTGATTCTTACATTTCTCAGCGGTTCAGCTATCAACTTCTTGTTGGGGAGAAAACAGAATCAAGCTTATATAAATCCAAAGCAACCTGGAAAATCCCCAGCCAGACGATTGTCTGTATTAAAAATCAAATTCAAAAGTCACCTTCTTCACAGGAAAAAAATGGCATTTACAGAAGGTTCATTGGCTTCTGTATTAAGACCATAGTAACGTTTTAATAGCTGGTTATTAATAAAGGCTCTTTTCTAGTCCTAGAATGAAGCTTTAACTGCTCAGCTCTTCTTTATAAGTGTTAATCAAATTATCTTTCAGTTGGAGCCATTCACTATCAAAGTGCAGGGGTGAACAAATGAAATGAGAATTTTCTGTTCATCCCAGTTCTATAGCAGATCCCTGTGCACTCTCTGCATTATAAACGAAACAGCAAGGTCTGCAGCAAATCTTTTGGGAAGTGAATCTTGTGCTTATCAAGGTGAGGAGTGTTAATGCTTTTTGCACCCAATGTCCACCTCAAGCATTTTCAGATCAGGTATAGCCAGATTCAGGGTAAAGTTCCTACAGTACTCCTCAAAAATGTGACTGAACCACAATCTCAGTAGAGTGTCCCTGTGAGACATGTCCATTCCCCAACTTAGCTATCTGTGCTGGTTCTCTTAATTAATTATGGGTGGCTTGTATTGGGGATTTGTACGCACCTGGCACTACTTTGAGACTGTCTAAACTGATATCACTTGTAAGAAGAGGTTGGCTGGTTCTTGACTTGTGGAATTACAGGCACCATCCAATCCCAAATTCAGGACACCTTGTACAATGACAAATTGCATGTTCCCCTCCCATTTCTTATGAACGGGATTGCATTTTTCAAAATGTAGCAACAATACTACAGTTTTAAAATAATTGTTATGAGATAGAAATGTCCCAAACATTTGAGATGCTTTTTCCCTCTTCCACCTCTCCTCTTAAAGGAGGTGACTCATGGTGGATATGATTCCACAGCTCAGAGTGACTCCGTAGTACTTTGTCCCAATGCTTATATTCTGTTCATGTCATTGCTGGTGTGCTATTCAACCAAGGGAACCATCACAACCATGTCCAGCTCTGTTCTCAAATGTGCTCATCCAGTTAGGGGTCACTGTATAACAACAATAACGAGAAGCTGGAGCAATTTTCCATAGGTTGTGTCGAAGACTCACGGTTGCCCCAGTTAAAAGTGGCTAACTCACCCCAAATAGTAATCAGCTGGAGATCTTGGGAGTATATTATATTTTATAAACAGCAAGGCAATGTTTAGAACAAAGATTTCAGGAAAGATATGCTTTGGAAATCAAGTGAACAACTGGCGATGAACAGAAGTATAAATCCTAGCTTTTCACTTAGAATGACAACATGAATCAACACATGAGAAAGAGAAATATAAAAGAGTAAAACTGATTTTACTTCAGATATCTCAATAATTGTTTCTTCTCTTTCTATAACAGCCAAAATATCATGAACTATGGGAAGGAGGTCATAATTTGATAATGCATCATAACATAATGCATCAGGATAATGCATGATAGTCCGTATATCACAGACTACCAGTATTTATGTAATTTTCCTGAAAAGTTTCATCTTTTCTGTCCTGGTCGTGTAGACTTGCTCTGATTTTCTTAGCTCCTGTTCTGTTAACCTGACAGATTACATAATTTGCAAGATAATTATCACAGGCTTTGCATCACAATATATTGGTATAATTACAATATTGTGATCCCTAAAAATAGCTCAGAAACAATGTAGTTCCACAAAAGTACAAAATGATTCATGCTGGTTTGCATTTTTTTCAATACAGGTTCTTTTTGGTTAAAAATGTCAATACTAATATTGTTTGGCCAACAGAAATACATTCTGCAATCAACTTATCATATGCAATTATGATCTATAGCTAAGGAGTATATTGGTAAACTATTGGCCTCATGTTTGCAGAGATGACATTGCAAGAGTTCTGATACTTGAACTTAAGGGCAAAGGACATTATAATAGACAAGATCACTTTTATAACCTGAGGGGTAACTGCACTACCCCAAGGCAGTGGCCAATATTTGTTTTATTAGTCCCTTACAATGATCTATTGGCTTTAAAAACAGGACATGTTTTCATGCATTCTGTACAGGCTGTGTCTGTGATTTTAAGATCTGTGACCAGTTCAATCTGTTACCAATTGAGATCAATCACACATTATTGACCCAAAAGTAAACCATCAGATAATAGTGAGGACCATTCACTCACGCACAGCACTAATTCAACCAATCATAGCTAGCATTTCCGTCCAAGCATAGATAGCAAATAATATGTTTAGGTCTGTACCTTTATCATGAGCTATATTTGTTGCAAGGAGTTCGTGAAGTTCCACAAAGTCAGGAGGGCTCTGTAAAATTCATCAATGTCTTTCAAAATCAATTTTAAATACTAGAAAATTCATGGGTTGCCAGGAGCGCAGAGATTTCAAGCAACAAATGCAGCCTGTGGAAAAGGCACAGCCCTAAATATTACAAATAGTGCACAAATATTACACAGGCCTGATGCTTCCAAAGAATAGAAATAGATTTGCCTCACAAATTCCCTCCATGACCAGTCCCCTACCTTGGCTAGCCCATTAGAATGTGTGTGTTTCTTATTTTCTACAAAATTTCCAAGATAAAACTAATAATGTTATTTCCGGGAGGTCAGACTATTATTAGTAGTTTACGGTTTTGATTGTTCTTTGCAAATAAACCACAGGAATACCTGCTGAAACTGTGGGAAAAAAATCTTACTTTTTCTTTTTAATATTGCACAGCTAACATACCTTTCAAAAAAAATCACAAGGTGAACCCTCAACGGAAAAAAATCTCAATAAACGATGCATCATAACCACAACCATTTTTAAAAGAGATCCAATTTGTTTTTACAGCTGTCCTGCAGATATTGGCTAGTTGACTGACAGCATTTCTCAGTTGTTTCTGTAGGTTGTGACACCAAGCTGCACTAAAGGGCCATTAACACCACAGTCAAATACATATCTGTTCAAATTTCACTTAAATATTATTACTTGACTTTACTTTATCAATATGTTCCTGTTCTATCACTTTCCCAGCCTCTCTGCCACCACAATGTTCTGTGTAGGACAGTCTGAGCTTGGAATTCCCAGGAGTAAATAGCTGTATCCAGTGTTTGGTAGGACACAATCCTTTTTTCCCTAACGCTTGTTTGCCCTAAAAAATGTTTTAAAGCAACTAGAAAGTGTACTGGACTTCTGTGCTTTTGAACCTCGAAACAGAGAGACGCTGCGTCTAGTGCAGAGTCTCGCTTGATAGGAGCACAGATCGGAGAATTGAGTGCAGGGGTCAGCATGCCAATTCACAGCATTCCTAATATCACTGGCTAGAAAAATGGTCATACCACAAATCGGATGTCTGTCTCAATGCCTGATCTGTGCTCCCAACGATTGAGACACGATGCTGAGAGCAATTTCAGGTCTTCATTTTTAATTCTATATTTTATCTACCACTTTGACCAAGCTTTTAGTCATCCCTCCTAATATCTCCTGTGACTCAGTATCAATTTTTGTCTCATTACGCTGCTGAATGTTTTCCTGCATTAAAGGTGCTGTATAAATGCAAGTTGTTGTTATTAATAAACATAACAATGTTGGGGATGATTTCCTGTGGTCCTTATAGATTGATTCCACACTCCTGTGATCTCAGCAGGAAATGCATCACAGGAAATCACAAGTGCATAACTTATGATTTCCTGTCCATTCATTTTAATGAATGGGAAATCTTAACTTCTGCCCCTCGATCTGCTCCTCCCACGAATGCCACTGCCTGCGGGGAGTGGGGGATCAGTCCTTGTTTCTAGAGGAGGATTTCTATTTCTAGAGAAATCATAGAAACATTCTCAAAAAAAAAATCGGAGGAAATCTTCCTGCTATCCTTATGATACATTAACACATGGGAGCCAGAGGAAATCTTTCCCCCTATGGTGTACTGCCTGTAGCTCTGTCGGTGCCCTTACCTGAGGGTGCAAGCAAACTAGAAACAGTTATGAAAACTAGTGATGTTAATAATACAAATTCAACCAGAGTCCTAGCCACATGCTTTCTCCCTATCAATATGGGCCAAGATTGAAAGGAAGCTGGTGCATACTAACTTTCTGATTGTGCCAGCACCTGGCACCAAAACAGTATGTGCTTGTGCAAACAGTATTGTGCAAATGTTTAGAAAAATTGAGCCCATTGTGTTAATTACAAAGGAGCACGAATGTTACAATTGGTCTCGGAGTGTGATCAGGGAAAGCCTGAATGCCGATGTTTCTTTATCTATAGACATGCACGGCACTTTTATTCCTGCATAAATGCAGTGCCCACATTTTCATAACCAGGGTAAAATCATCAGTCAAAGAATGGTAATTAATAGAACAAGTAGATAAGCAGAAAGTGAATCCGCCCACGATGAAATCTCTTTTTAACGCTCAGTAGGATATTGCTTTCCTGTTTGCCTGTGGCTTGTATTTTGGTGCTGTGTTTAGAAAATTTAGAGTGCATTACGGATAATGCAGTAATTGGTAAATCTGCACCGAAGCACCCTGCAGCTTCATCTGAAGGCATCATCTGTCTCCGTTCTAACCCTCATAGCTCTTGCAACTGGTTAGATCCAATTAAAACCCTGCAGACTATTTGTCAAGGAAAAAACTGGAACCCAATATTTGTTTTAAAATAATTGGCATGCAAATAGCTGCAAATGAGAAACAATGCAACGGAGACAACACAGGGTCCATTGAGCTGTCATAGAGCAGCCTATCACTATTACTAATCTACAGCTTCCATATTCCCTTTAAAAAGGAAATGCCTGCATTATTTAAGCCGTTTAATGTCACACTGCATTCTTTGATTTAACACTAGTTACACAGCCCACTAAAGGAGCAGTTTAGACCTATTTCATGCTCTAGAAGATAACTGTTGTTTATTAACCATGTCGGCAAAAGGCAATGTCACTGTAACACAGGATTTTTACCTTAATCTGTAATCTTTTGATGTGTCAACACATCTATTTAGAACATTCAAATAAATAGCCATCTGACACTTCCCAGTTGACGATGAACCTTGTATATTAATCTGTAATTTAAATTACAGGTGGATATTTGAAAGCTCTACAATATCAGTATTTAAAGCATCAATTAAAATTCACATTCATTAAACTGTTAAGTAACATCTTTAAACATTTACTATCAGAGGTTATTTAATGCTTCACTTAACTGCAGCATTCGATTAAGGAACAGCATAGGAAGTGGGGTGAAATCAAATTTCCGTGAAAGGTGAGCATTGGCTTTTCAATACAATGCGAGGAAAATGTAACTTTTTTTTATTTATTTTATCTTTTTTTTTTGCTTCTTATCAAAACACGAAAAAATAGCTTCTTGGGTTTAGTCCCACAGTAGCATTTGTGAGCGAGAGTTTGAACATCTCAAGGGCATTGCGCCTGAAATTACACACACTACGAAACCATTTATCATTGGCTGACATGTGTCATGTTCCAGACTGGAGCAGGGAGAGGTTACAAGTGAAGACTGCTCCTTTGTTGATCAGCATCTAACACAACATAAGCACTTATTTAAGAAAATAATATTTTAAAAAATCAGCGATTTAGCAGTGTATTACATGTTGCCATTCTATTTTTATTTAAATGCTCACATTTTAAATTATAAATGTGGAGCAATTGGCTAGTTTTGAGAGGAACAATTATTTGTTCCTCTCCCCCCGCCGACCCTCCCCCCACCACAATTATGATTCAAGGTAAAAATAACTGTATTTAGTTTGCAAATCTTTCTTACCTAAGAGCATGTTTCTTTTGTGAGGGGCAGCGAGTATACCGCAGCACTGTAGTAACATTGACCTGATATACTAAGCTCTTGTAATTTCTCAAAGCACCAGGTTTATTAGCCAAAGTGCATTTGGTGTATGATTGGGGCAGGTTAACACTGGCAAATTCCACTCAGGTTCTTTGAAGGTTGTATCACCAAAACATGTTTTGAAATACTAAAGGACTGGTTCTGTGCTTTCCCTAAATGTAGATTATTTTGAAAACAAATATATCCAGAGTCTTGTTCTTTAATTTCAACATCCTCCAAAAGTTCCCTTTTTTTTTCTATAATTATATTGAATGGTTTGGTTTTCTTTTTAACCACAATTTACACAGTGTGACATTGAACACGGTGTGCTGTTTGAAGACGAGAGGTTTTACTGGATCTACCTTTTCTTCCAGTTCGAAGCCCTTGAAGGAAGTAAGTTTTAGAATGTGGATTTTTGATTGAACGTATTAAGCAAATGGCTTTTTAACATGTCCTTCAGCCATTTTTGCAGCCTGGCATGACACATCGTAAGCTCTTGTACTCTAAACAACATTTTGCTTACAAATGTTAAAAAGGTTGAGTACAATCTATCTGTGGTGGTAACTAGAATGTTGACCAAGAAAATATTTCTCAAAATAAAGATCACGAAGTTACACTGCATGATGTCAGTGTGTGTCATATATAATAATGCATAAAATCGTGAATACTGTAGAATAAGTTCCTTGCTGTAATTCAGCTGAGGGGTTTTGAAGTCCAGCAAAATCCCAGATCAAACAACAGCCTTTAACTTACTGCACCGTATCTACTGTATTATATTTCTTTAAAGTGTCGTTTGCCCCCCTCCCTCCTCCCCCCATAATGTTGACCTGTGCTCACATTGTACATGCTGTGAATCGGTGAGGGTTGGGATGGGGATTGGTGGGTTGAAGTAGTCATCTGGTCCCAGCCCCTCAGATGCTGCTCTGCATTCAGTCACTAGGTATGGGGAGTGTATGAGTGGCAAGAATTGACTCGCCCTTTGATTTCTCCTTGTCCTTCAGCTAAAGGCCCTTTTTCCTCTTCCCCAGTGCTTTCCCCAGACAGCTCCAGCGGAGACTGGGAACTCAGGTTTCTCAGCACTGATCCTGAGTTTACAGCTTCAAGGAGCTTTGTTTCACTAACTCACTGTGTCAAAAAAAAACCCGTGGGTCCCTCTACCTATGTACAAATAAACCGTAATTTTGAAAATTGCGAATAATTGCATCATATTTTCAATCCAGAAGGTTCCCATTTTTGAAAGAACTCAATTTTCAACAAAAACAGTTGGAAGTGGAGTTGCTGACTTGGCAAGCAACATTAGTAAACCATCAACGCTGCTGCTTGGTCCATGCTGACAGTCATAAGTTAAATACTCTGTTAAGTATATCTATCAATATATAATAAAACTATAAAAGTTGTAATAATACAGCACAAATGAAAATTTTTGGCATCAAGTCTCCGGAGGGTTAATGGCATTAACAGTAAACAGCTGAGCTTTCTGTATCTCCAAGCTTCTCCAAATCACGTCACCCCCACTGTACGGCCACTCTGTCCCCCTCTCAGAACCACTGTGCTTCTCACCTCTCTGTTTGTCTACAAGTGGCTACAAATAGAAAAAACAATGAAGAAAGATTTAAATAGAAATGAGTGAGGGAAATGTACAAGGAAGAAAATATCATAATATCACGCCTTCATGCAGGTTTTGATGACACAAAATTGGAGCTGCAGCTTTGAAACATTACTGATGAAAATCGAGGGTACAATATTTGCAACAGTGACCAAAACATTTGATTTTGCTGGGAATGCAAAGAAAACACAAAGAATTTGAAAAAAAGTAACAGAGGAAATGAAAAGGCAGTTGATTGAAGAAAGCCACAAGTAAAATCAATACTTTCTGTAACTACTGAGACAAGTAAATTCTGAAGTCAAGACCATTAGACTTTAGTGAACAGTGTTCCTGGGCCAGTAACTTGATGACATGAACGAGAGAGTGAAAAGCCCAGGTCTATAGGGGAGGGAAGTAATATAAGTGAGTTTCTCATGGGAAATAGGGTTAACTGTATTTACTTTTTATAGGTAGGCTGTATAATAACATTATTTAAGTGTCAGGTTTGTCAATGAGTGCTGACCTAGAAATGTTTTAACATAAAGCACATTCTATTAGAATATGAGCAAGTGAAAATACTTGTTTTAATTTAAGGAAGTAATCAAATCAAGATTTTAAAGTAATAAGCTTCCTCTGCTGTATTACTACTTAACAGCTAAATGGAATATTTTAACTGTACACTGCTGTCAGTCATTTGCCAGCATAGGTAGTGCAGTGTGGGCCATAGAGCACAACAGTCTGCAAATCTTATTCACATACGTTTAGTTTCACTTGATTTCATCTTTGTAAATAGAGATGTTTTTTGGTTGTTATGGAAACCTGAGTTTGACTGCTTACTTTTTTATTGCTATGGCTGATTAAATGATTAGCCTTAATACTAGTTCCATGTATTTGTAAATTCTATGGCCAATTGTACATGCATGACCTTTAACCAAAGGATGGATTCAGATATAAATTAGTCCCGCGCATGTTTTTATATGACAATATAGGTTTGACCTTAACTGCACCTAGTTATCGCAATATTTAGTGCAAAGTGATGCATCTACTGTCATTACTGCACCAACATTGATTGTTCGAGCAGAATATAGCCTACTCCACTTGAGGAGATGTCGGATAAGAACAAATTCTGCTCAAGAATAGTTCAGTCCCTTTTAGGATTTTTGATTCATTTCTGTGACACTGAAAGGCTGTCTCACCTAAAAACAAATGGATTATTTTTTCAGCTACAGTTTGATTAATAATTTGAGGTGACTCTGTACTTTTATATCCCATTAATTACCCTTTAATAATGCACAGTCACATAATAATCATCTCTGGCTCTGCAGCTGGCCCTCATACTACATAATGAGACATTCATGGCAGTGGTTTATGGATCTCAGGTATCACTGAAGGCTATTTGCACCCATCCCAAATTATAGTAGTTGGTGTCCTACAGAACTTGTGATCAATCCTTGATCTGGATACTGCAAACAGGCAATAATGTTAGCAGTGGATTTACCAAGCTTCTTATTGTTATTGATGTGATTCCCTCACCATTCCCTATTCTGTTTCTTTTGATCTGCCTAAATCTCACTCTGGTCCTTCTTTATACCTTTGGCACCAATTGTGTTTTCTCACCTGCCATTTGCTTCTCCTACTCCCACTCTCCAGCTTTTTTTCTACCTGTTCTTTCTTGAGCTGATGGGTTTTTACTCTCCATGCATGAACACACAGACACATTAGCCAACTTTTGTGTCTAGCGATGTCCAGTTGTTGCTTGAATATATAGCAATGGAAAATACCAATGTTTATGCTATTCAAATCCTGATTCTAATCTTCATTTTTCTATTCTGTATCTTGCTTAATGATCCAACAATGTTCAATGTTAATACTTTTTATGCTTTCATATGCAGTGATGATTGAGCCTAGGCAATGATTAACTTGCTTTACATTAGTTGATTCAAGTCTGAATCTGATCTTAGTGAAATGTGTAGAAATAATTATTTCATTTTTCAACATTTATTTCCTTGCCAAGCATTCTATTGGGTTAATGGAATTGGGCAATTAGATTTTGGGGTATGTCTATGATTCTACTAAAAGTATAAATCACTGCAGAGCTAAAGTGTGTCAGGTAACCTTCCTGTGTTATATGTTCAAGAAATAGATTGAAAAGGCCAGACGGCCAAAACATCCTTGACAAAAGCCTACGGTCATTTCAATCCCTTCTTCAGCTCCCCATTTACCTGAACTCAATTCCTACAATGACTGTAGAGATTCTCAATGAATCTGCTCAGTATTGTTGGATGATTGTAGTGCTCAAAGTTCTTGAGAGGCTTTTTCCCAGCAACATCAACATTATGGAGTTCCTGGTCTTTTCTTAATTGTTTTGTTGGCTATTACCTTCAAAATCAATTATCTCCAGGAATATATTATTGCACGAATAATCAGGACAATCAAACCTCTGCAGTTCTAATTTCTCCAGTACTATAACCAGGATACACCTCATCTATTATGCTCCTGGAGTGTTGGCCCTCTATCATCTGACAAATGTTCTGCATGACTGTGGGAAGTGTGTCTTCACCATATTTTATGAGCTTGGCACTCAGGTTGTTAATAATCAGTGCCTGCAGAATATTAGTTTGATCAGTGCAGTATAGACTCCAAAATTATTTCAGCTATTCAACTCCAAGCTGTTCTAGTTTCAGGCCAAGGCTTAATTTTATAGATTGCAGACTGGTTTCTGCAGTGAATTGATTGACGCTGGGACCCTATTCCTGAACTGTTTAGTTTGTTGATGACTGGGTTAACTACAAGGACAGGACAACAGGCATTTCATGGGAGCCATAATAGACGTTTCGAAGTAGTGGTGATAGGTGATGAACTGGAGTGCAGACAGAGCATAGCTTAGGTGAGAAGCAATGTTTGAAACCTCCAGGGGTACAGGTGAGAGGAATTTTGTGATCTTACTGAGGAAACCAAAAGACCAACAAACAATGCATTGCTAATGAGACCAAGCAATGTTTGGTAACAGATATGCCATGGGAACAGTGAGAAATGGCAAGGGACTGCTGAGTGACACCATTTAGAACCACTGACAAAATGGTATATGGGATTAGTGAATGTATCTTTACGAGAACCAGAATCCATTTGAAAGGGGACAGAGAACTGTTGAAAATGTTGAAAAAAGTAAAAGGCTTTCATAAGTCTTGTTTGTTTCATTTATTTATTTTGCAAAGATTTTGTTGTTGTTTTAACTTTTGTGGGTATAGTTACGCAGAAAGGTAAATGTCTGCCACTGAAAGGGAGAAAGAGATGGGACTTCTGCTGGTCATAGAAACATCAAATCATACAGCACAGAAAGAGGCCATTCGGCCCATCATGTCAGTGCCAGTTTTTTGGTTTCAGGTTTACTTCCATAAGTATGATGCTATACCATTAATATCAAGTCGAATTGAACTGAAGCATTTTATAATATACAACTTTATTTATGAACAAGAAAAAACACGTCAGGATTCTGAAGGTGGATGGGAAGAATCAAAGCCTACCTCACGGCAGTGACTAATTTTGGTGCACTGGATTACTTGACTGGGTCTTTAATGATTCTTTAAGCGTTCATTTATACTGTAACTTTACATTGCTTTGCAGCAATAACTTCGGAGTCTGGTTCTAATCTGACTTCAGAGAGAAGTGGTACAAGAACTCCTGGAGAGGATTGACACCGCTTAGAATGTAACTCCAATGCGGTGTCAAACCTGGTTGAACAAGTATTCAGGAGATATCTTGGACCTCTTACGCACTTTTTAAACTTAGTTAAAACTGCACTGAGAGTGCAAACACTCCCGCCCATACTTACAAATGATTTAAATTTAATGGCTGTTAACAGAGTCTTACCCGCATGTATAAGCATGAGCTCTTTCCTGGCTGGGAGAGTTCAAATCAGAGCCAGTTAGCGTACACAAGGTACTACTGGGTAGAGCCCTTACTGCAGCTATCGGTCTCATTCCTGAGTACAGAATCTCTATTGCAGCAAATCTTAAAGGGAAAAAAATTTAAATGCTTGTGTTGTACTTAAGTACCAAAATACTCCTGTTTAATACACTGTCGTACTATTACAGTTTACCTCACCATTAATGAAATGGGTTTCAATAGACATACATGTTCACTGTGGTTGTTGTAAATACAGTCCCCACCACTTAAGCCGTCCATGCTTATCATGGGCAGCCGCCTATATCGGGCACTAACCATTTGCCATTTCCACTGAAGTCAATTACAAAGACACCACATCTAACACATTAAGCGTGCCAGCTATTTTGGTCAATTCAAAGTGTGATTAAGTACTGTTAACTATTCACCTGAGGAGCTGAGTGCCTCAGTACTACAGTGACACTGTTTGTATCTGGGTTTAATTGTCGTCGTCCTGTCTGAGACTTGTGAGAAGGGCATAGCGCCAATGATCGGCAGTGGGTCTCTTTGGTGGTCAGAGGTCTCCTGTAGGAACTATATTGGATGTTAGCACTCTGTGGTCAGCCTGTTTCAGTCTAACAGCCAGCAGCTTAACAGCTGTGTCCTTTAAACTTTTGGGCAGGCAAGGCAAAGAACCTAGATCAGATTTAGCTACAGTAAGTAAATGCCTCAAAAGTTTAGACATAGTTTTTATTTGATGCTTCGACTACCGTCCACTGCTTACAGCAGCCAAATCGCGTTAACACCACCCGCCCGCTATAAGCAGTGGGTACTGTACTACCTTTCTTATACTATTACAATCAAAATAAAAGGAAGAACTTGCATTTATATAGCATCATTCACATCTTTAGGATGTCTGAAAGTGATTCAAAGCCAATGAATTACTTTAGAAGTTTGTCACTGCTGTTTTCTAGGCAAATGCAGCAGCCGAATTGCATCCAGCAATGTCCCACAAATAGCAATGAGATGAATGACCAGTGAATCTGTTTCTCGATGTGCTCGTGGATGGATGAATATTGGCCAGGGTGCCGGGAGAACTCTCTGCTCTTCTTCAAAAAGTGCCATGGGATCTTTTATATCCACAGGCGGACGTCTCAATTCAAAAACAGCACCTCCAACAATGCCGCACTCCCTCAGTACTTGCACTGAAGCATTAACCTGGATTATGTGCGCAAGCCTGGCAGTAGGGCTTAGAACCCACAACCTACTGGACTCAGAAGCAAGAGTGCTACCAATCAGCCAAGCTGCCAGCAACTTAATCAAGCTGAAAAAGTGTCCAATAGATTAGAATTACATGTATCCACACAGAATTGAATTAGAACTATTTTGGAATAATGGTGTGGAAGGATTCTTCGATTGACTCACAAATTTACATGTACATCAGACACCAACTCACACCTATGTGCCTGTGTAAATGGTATGTTCAGCTCTCTGCTTAAACTGTACTAGAAAGCCCTAACAGACAATAAGAAAACAAACATGCCCTGTTCAGGTAATATTTGTCACTGAGCTGGATTCACTGGCTGATCCACAAAGCTCTGTGGTCCTTTTAGGATCGAGGAGTCTGCAGTTCTGCTGAGAATATCTCCTGGCAGAAAGTCTTCAGCAGCAGTATGTGACAGTGCAGAAATAAAGTACAGGAATAAGGTAAATTACAAGTTGTTAGGATGTGCAGGGTGGCACAGGCTGTTTTCCCATAAACCCATTCCCAACCCCCTCAGCTGCAGTTGGTGCTTAACCAAAGAAGAGAAATAAAGAGACAAATCCAGGGAATTTAAATAAATAAATAATTAAACAGAACGTAAAAGTACCACCAGAGGATATGAGGCTTAAAATATTATTTGTTAACTAAAACCGAAGATTAAATCTTAATGTACTTTAAGATACCTCAAGCTCTCAAAAGTTAAATATTTTTCTTGAACTTCAAATTAAATAAAACCATTTGATTTTACAGAACTTTTTCATTGCAACTTCTTTATTGTTGTAATATTTTAAAAGTTCTTAATTTTTTGATAGGTCAGAAAGGGTAAACTAGTCACTCAATGAGAAGATTGTGTGGATTTAGTTTCTGACAGATTCTAAATCTAGCCCATGTGGGCCAACAGAAGCAGCTAAAATCATTCAAACATGTGACTTTACTGCCCTCTGCTGTTTACCTGTTGTAAGAGCTTAATTGGCTGAGGTTTGCACATTAATTTTTGATCAGTCTACACATTTTTAACATATTGAAGCTATGTTTTGACAAATTATAGGCCTATCTTACATTACAATGAGTAAATAAAATGAACTCAGGAACAGTACTTTTTAAAAGATACAGATTCAAAATGACTTCAGCCAAAATAAATTCTCCATTTTTAAAAAATTAAATCACTGGTAAGCTATTTTAAAAATTATCCATTGTACTTTTTTTTACCTTTTCATAACTGATAGTGGAGTCACGAGCAGTAAAATTGGTTTCAGACAGAATGTTTTCTATCTGCTTTATCAGATATTTATCAAAGGAACCAATCGAGTACCATGTAAATGATCACTGTTGACAGCCAACCAATCCGTTCCCGAGTGAATGGGAATTCACAAGTGATTAGTGCACTAGAGTGTGCAATTTATTTAATGCAATCAAAATGGACCTACCAAGAAAAAATACCATCACCTTAATTATGCCAATTATTGTTGAGCTGGTTCTTTCAAAAATAATATGTTTAATTAATTTTGCAATAAAATATACAAGAGAATGTTTGCAACAGTAGAGAGAGAGGGGAAAAAAAAGAAAACACATGAATAGAAGCTAGATAGTGCAAGGGCAAAATCCAGCAAGGCCGACTTAAATCAAATAAAGGGGGTAAGCCTCATAGTTACAGGGGCATGACAGGAAGGGGAGGGAGAAAATACACTACACTTTTCGACAATTAACAGAATTAATTGAAACAGAATTAATTAAAAATACTGCTACTTAATCCAAAGTCTATTTTACCAATTGAAATTTTATTGTTCTTATTTTGCATTTGTAAGATTCGCAGGGCCCAAGTTTTACCTTACTTACCTAACTTTTAACTTCAAAACCTCAGTTTTTTATATCCAAAATAGCAAACTGCTCTAGTGCAGATTAGTGTTGCCCAATCGAGTCCCAAATGCGAATCCCGTGTTTAGCATGCAGAATTACATGCTAATGATCCACGGGACTTATTTAAATATTCCCCACGCAATTTGCTCCACTGGCAGCAGTCCAAAATGGCAGGTATTGTGTAGAAAAGCAGCGCAAAGCACATTTTCATGAGGCAAAGAGTTGACCTCCTGATTAAGAGGTTCTCAGAAACAAAGGGCCCCAAACCCAATGGTAAAATGACCTGGGGCAAATTGCACCAATGTTCAATGCAACCACCTGGGCCAAGAGAAGAAGGAATGAGTGGAGGATTCACTTTAATGATGTCCACAGGCATGCAAGGAAAAACTTAATGTTAAAAAAAGGTACTGTGTAGTGTAATGTAGGACGGGACATTTCCTGAAGCTGGCATTACCTTCACTGCAGTAACGACTGTCACTATGCCCCCGACTAGAGCCTGAAAGTGATTGTTATTGATAATCACAGACAAACACTTAACATGTTTGTATGCATTCTTGATACACTGTTTCAGGGGAGACATTAACCATTTAAAATAAACAGGTTAACACCTGCATGAAAGTAGCATGTTCCCTAGAGAACGGACATGGCTATCATATGTCATATAAATGTATTAAGCGTTTGTCTGTTCATCACCAACAGTCATTTCTAGGTTTAATGGATTGCTGGGATATAATGCTTCAATGCGAATCTACAAGGTGAAGGTGAGTGGACATTCAATAAAGTGTCTCATTTATCTGGTGTGACTTTTGTTTGTATTAAAATATTCAATAAACCTGTTCCTAACATGAGAAAAATCATGTAACTGATATGTTGGCAGGTTTTTCAGTCCAACTGGATGCAAAGTAGAGGTCCGTCTTATCAAAGTACAAAAATGAGACGAGTAACGGTGAAATACATAAGAAAGTGTTAAAATTTCAGAAAAAAATCTTCCATTGGTCCACAGGTAGAGGAGAAATCCAGCCATATTTACACCCATAGCCATCATTTCTGCACCGGAGAGTTTGGCAGACGTAGCTGTCAGTCATGTCAGTTCTCTAGGGAATATGCACCAGTATAACTCACAAGGGAGTGCTCTACTTTCATCTGACATAGACAAGGAAGAGGATAAGGTGAACAGTGGATATAGGAGGAATCATCAGTAGACAACAGATGCTTATCCCAAGATCCTTTCACTATTGGGCCACAGGTTCTTGAGGGAAGTTGTGAGGGAGCTAACCTGTGCATGCTGGGCAGCTCAAGATGGTGCCTCAGTCTTTGGCAGCTCATATAAAATACAGAACAGGATCAACCAGTAAATCGATGTGGCTTAAGTAAACAATTAGATCACCTTAGGGTACATGGGGCAATCTAGCTTTAGTTGGATCAACTTCATGGTACAGTAAATGCCAGCAGTGAAGTAAACTATACTGGAATTAGCAAGCTGCAAGATTCAATCCAAACTGCCTTTAACCAGATGCAGGTTTAAATAAAGGATGCATATGGTGTTCTGTATTGCACCAGGTGAGAAACGCAGCCAAACAGCAGAACTATCAGCATGTTACAGGGCTCCCAGATACACTGGGAACCTTGTGTACAGAAAATTAAGGAACATGTGTTCTGTCTCATTACCAGCCTGAATCAGTCCTTCCTCAGCACTTCAATTCAGAAGCATTGACGTATGAACGATTCAGAATCCTATTGTTGCTCAGTAAAAATTAACTTCAAATAATTCCCAGCTATGAAACACACAGCACATAATCACTGTTTGCAGAAATAGCACCACAACTGCAATATTTCCAAACTTCAGGCTGTAATTTAACAATGCACAGTACAAGATATTTAAAGGTACACAGGAACAGATAAGAACATCTTTGATAGGCGCCCTGAAGTTGTCTCTCTCGTGCTGGTGGAGAGTTAATTCTGGGCCGTGTCTGTCCCGTCTCCTTTCAACAAAAGATTGTGATTTTTTTCTCTCGGGATGTGGGTGCCTTTGGCAAGGTCACCACTCCTGCCCATCCCTAGTCCCTGGACTATATACTTATGGGGCGGAATTACTTTAAAGTCCGCTTCTGTGCACACTCGAGATTTCCACCGGAGAAATAACCAGGCAGAGGACCAACTACTTGTCGACACCAGAAAAAAGGGCCTGGGAAGAGTACTCCAGCATATTACCCAATCCAAAAAGTGGAACTGGAAAAAGTGCTTTTCTTGGGGAAGGGGACAATATCACAGCTACTTATAAAAATAAATAACTTCGTTTTTTTTAATTAGTAAACAAATAAGGCAGCCACTTCTCAAAGATTGTGCTGGCAGACACAATGGGCCGAATGGCCTCCTTCTATGCCGTGAATTTCTATGATTCTATGACATGTACACCGAAGTCAATGGTTACAATATAGGAGTTCCTTTTGACGTATGATGTCAGCTCAGGAACCAGGGTGACATTTTAGTTAATCCCAGACAAGGAAAGGAACCTTTCAGAAAAAAAGACACAATTTCAGAGTGAATAAAAAGGGGTGACATTTTGGCTCTTAATACTCTGGTCTAATACTCTAAAAGAGATTTTTAAAAGCCACTCAATGGTTTTGAAAGTGTAAATGCAAGTTTGAGATACCAAAATGTTGCTCTGTCATTTCGCCCTTAATAGCCCCTGAATCTATTCTGAGATGCTGAGCCACAAGGAGCACACACAGTTCTGCAGTCCTATGTCTAAAAGCATTTAATGTCTCCTCCGGAATGTATACCGTACTCCCACAATAAATGAGAATGTTGTATAGTGTGCAGAATGCCAGTTTATTTAGACATCTGAAATATGTCTTCGACATGCCAAAGGTCTTCTCTATTAGGCTGCCTGTAGCCCGATACACCTCATTATATCCAGGGATTTATAGATATGGGAATGGCGTGATGAGCCAGTAATTTCAGTGTGCAACCACTGTCATCCACCATCATTCTGGGAAAACAAACATGTGACGTTACTCATCGCATCACAAAACCACCCAGTGCTCATTTAATGAAAACTTTTTGCTGTTGCGGAAAGTGAATTCAGTGAAGGGACAGATCCTTCTTATACTGATTGTGCCCAGAATCTCAAGGAATGCAGCAATATTATCAAAATTATGTTTCCACTTGCTGACCCTGGGTTACAGAAGTACAGACAGAATGATCTGCTCAATTGACAGATGCACCTGATTAATAAATTTAGAAATGACAATATGAATGACGTGTCCTTATCATCAGGAAGAGGATGAGACGAACCAATGGCACAAAAGCAGAGTACTGCTTCCAAATTCACTGCCACTGTCGAGGCTGTACTCACATTTGACTCACCTTTAAATCCAACTGCAATTTACCAAATAAATCTGCTTATTAAAGTGAGCTGCCTACAGCACTGGCTGCTTTTTATTTCCAGGACCAAAAATACAAGGCCATCACTTATTTTAAATACTCTGTTCTTGTTTTGCTATCTCCCTTTAATACAGCTCACTCTGACTCAGTGGAAGATGATAGTAATTTCACCACCTTGTTATTCTGTTTAATAAAAAGGGAAACTAGCTCATGAAATACACTTCTGCACTCACACACCCCATCATTAAATTATCCCGAAGCAAAAACCGGGCTTGGGGTAGACCTTTTCCTCCAGAACTGAGTCCAAAATGGAAACTGCAATGCAGTACAGTTTGTACTGTAAAATGGACTGAAAAATCACACTGCACTCTTCAAATTAGATTTACAAGATTCTACCAAGCTTAAAGTTTAGCCCATCTAACCTGTTTGATCTGCCTGTGAATATACTTGTTTAAACCGACTTCCTGTCATTTTCCTATCGATGTTGAAAGGTCAGCACCCTGAAACATTAACTCTGTTTCTCACTGTGCAGATTCTGAGCGTTTCCAGCATTTTCTGTTTTTATTCCTATCATTTGAAATTACTTCTGGAGGCGCGGCCTGCTCCTGCTAATTCAAAGCCATTGTTGAGCTAAAATATTCAATTTACCTGACACAGCAGTTTGCCTTTGGCCTTCCTTTACACCAGGACCTGTCTCATTAGCTGAACTTGTAGCCATGTGCCTGGTCAAAATTACAAATGATTTCAATTGTTTGCTTTGCTTAAGTGCCTACTGTGGACTTTGTGATCATCTCTGTGGTCCTGAGCACTGGTAGTTGAAATGTAATTTCTTCCCAGTTTTTTCCACATCATGAAGACTCTTGCTGACCTCCTGCCAGATATCTTCAGGTGGTGGGCGTGCAATTCAGAATTTTTTTAAAGCAACTTTGAATTATCTGGAGTAGACTTAAGAATTTTAAATAACTGATGTGGTTCCATCCACATAGAGATGATAATAATTTTGTTTTCCAAATCTGCTTGACCAGCTTGCTATAAAAAAATGAATGGCAAAAGTTTGATAATTTGCTAGTTATTCTGCAGAAATTGTCTCCCATCAAAAAAAAATGCCCCAGGAAAGGATTTGAGGAAATGCCACCTTGAAATTTCGCTCACAATTCAGCATAGCAATGGCAAGGGGAGAAAATGGCTATTTATGTACAGTGAGTTGTCATGTCAAATTTTTGCAGTAAATTAATGCAAAGTTACAAGAGTTGTGTAATGAATTTTGTATTTTTGCCCATGCATTATCAAAATTATCAAATGAAGCATCAATCATCATACTAGAGGCAGGAATAAGGAGGGCAGCAACATTAGGTTCAGGTGTACAACACCCAAACCACACACACGAAAACAGGGGTCAATGCCATGCCCACCACCTGAAGATATCTGGCAAGAGATCAGCAAGAGTCTTCACGAAGTGGCAAAAACTGGGAAGAAATTAGATTTCAACTACTAGTGCTCAGGACCACAGAGATGATCACAAAGTACACAGTAGGCACTTAAGCAAAGCAAACAATTGAAATCATTTGTAATTTTGACCAGGCACGTGGCTACAACAAGTTCAGCTAATGAGACTGGTCCTGGTGTAAAGGAAGGCCAAAGGCAAGCTACTGTGTCAAGTAAGGTATTCTATCCGGCAGTCATAACATCTGTATAATCTTTCCTGTATAAAATTGGTATAATGAGTCTACAAAGTAGATTTTCCAAGTACTTCCCGTGGCAGGGTAATTCGCATGCAATGGAAAATCCTAGGTGCGCTGCTCATGATTTTCCAATGTTCAAAGTGGGCCAGGTACATCGCCTTGGGCAAGGACTCAGAAAATCTACCCTTTTGTATGAACCTACTTTTTAGCCAGATAGAATTTTCTTACTTTGGCATTAGAAATTCTCTGAAATGAAATGGATGGTAAACAGATTATCAGATGCTATGTCACCACCTGCTGGCAGTTGGGGTCCATTTGTAATTAATTGTCAATTCAAAGTGAAGATATTCATCGATAATGAGTTTATGTTGGTGAATAACCATAATCATTCAGTGCACCTTGACTGGTTCATTCTGCAAATCACTCCTAACCCTCTCCCCAGAGCTCTCAAAGCACTGGAATCACCTCTCAATTCACCAATGGTTTGCTCATTGATGTAATGCATCATCTTTGTGATAGGTTGTACTTTTGTTCTGTTGGCATACATGGGTTGTGCAATGGATCATGTGACTCAATTCCCCAATAACCAGCTTTGCAGTCAGTTACCGTGCTTAAAAGAGACAACAGGCTGAGGATGAAGAAGTCATGTGTTGACTGCAGGTATCATACATTCGGATGCAAGATCCTCAGTAGTGCAACGCAGACCGATTGCACATCATCTGAATGGAAGCCTTTGCTATGGGGCTGGATGTAGGACAGCATTATCTCTACAGTCAATGACACCCTAGACCTTGGGGAAAGTGACAAAAATGTACAATTGTTGTTGTATCTCTAACTGCTGCTTTGCACCTCTGTGGAAATGAATGAGCCAGCTACCCATCTGGGACAGTAGATCAGTCATGTGTTCAGTGCAGGTAGACATTGCGCTGTGGCTAATACCCATTAAATAATTACCAAATGATTTGAGTGAGCCAACAGCAAAATAAAAATTAGAGCAGCTGTGACTTTCACAGCCATAGGCAAAATAATTCTAGTCACTGAGGACAACCTCAAGTCATTTGCTACATTTGACACAGTTCAGTAAATGCTTCCCTGCTGAGACTCAACCTCCTCAGACATTGGCTCTTCCACTAGTCCTAGGAATGACTTCTCCTTTAGATATGGTCTTCTCCTGAGAGTGCTGCACCTGTTGTCCCACTCCTCATCTAAAAGGATGACAACACAATCAAATCCCATATTGCCGTCTAGGTCTGCTCCTGGGCCAGGTTGGATGCGGCCCATGAGGCTGTCTCTCTGGCTGCCTGCCTCTCTTCTGCAGCTTTATCTGTGCGCTGGTGGCCCTGGAGAAGGAGCGTGTGGCATCCGCCAGTACGCTTGAGGCTTTCCGCAACCAGTGGGCACTGCAGGGACTGGAGTGTTTGGTGGATAGCGAAAATAATATTTAATTTGTTAAGTTTCTTTTGTTTGATATGATTTGGTTTTTATTGGTTGTGTTCCTCTAAAAAGGGGCCACTTTTGTTAGATTTTTTTGTTTGATGACACTGGGGTAACCCAGTGTCTCCTTATGGGTTTAATAAAAAGAGGCATACTGCTGTCTACTTGCAATGTCTGGTGAAGTGTTTGATCGATTAACGGCAGCTTGGAGCTCAATTTATAGGCAACATGTGGTACAGGCCTTTTAAGTGATCAGGAAATGCAACATCGTCCAGTTAAATTAGATCCAGCACCTCACCCCCCAATTAAAGAGTTTAATTGGTGTTTTCTCAACAGGTTCACAAACCCATTTCCAACATCAAAAACATGCAACAGAAGCTGGTAATCTGTGCCCACAATACAAAAGCACTGCTGTGTCGTAGAAACATTACCAACATTTGCCCCTTTTGTATTTTCATTTGCAATTCACTGCTCTAACACATTAAAGTTCAAATGCTAGAGGTGAATTCATATTTTAAATGAAGTGACAAACTTTCTACTCATTGGTTGCGTTTAAGCAAAATGTTTAAAATTTCTCACATTTCCAATTGGATTCCTGATCTGTATTCAGATATCCGTATTTCAGACATGGAGGGAGTGCAATTGGATCTTGTTGCGCCCGTTTTCCAGGTGCAAAGAGGTCCAATTTAGAGGTCAACCTCCCACGCTAGAAAGCATTAGAAGCATGTTCAACGCCACACTGATTCGGGTGCTATGGAGGCATTCCCGGCGGCCTCCTAAAGCAGGCATTAGGCTCCTTGAATATGTTAATAAAGAGCCAAACGCCTGTTTTAGGACTGGAAATTGGTTAACTCTGAACGCAGCAGGCACGTCCACTTTCCAGGCCAGAATTTCCTTGTAATCAAATCCAGATTATCTCTTTGTAAACCTTTGATAATGGCCTTAGTATCCTTCTGTGACTGACAAGTGACACTACTGTCAGCTTTTAGCTTACCATACAGACCCACGAGGGACTAAAAGAATCAGCACCTCAAACACTCCACAATTCAAAGTTATTTTATCTTATTCTGTGAAGCCTATTTTTACCTATTACAAGGTAGTTTAATTCACCAACATGGGAATGGGAACATGGTTAAAAAAGAAGTTGGTAATTGCAAAATTGTCCATCAGTTAGAAACAACTTGCCTTTATATAGTGCTTTATCACGACCTCTGCACATCCCAAAGCACTTCACATCCAATGAATTACTTTTTGAAGTGTAACAACTGTTATTTGGGTAAACATAGCAATTTGTGCACAACAAGATTCCACAACAGCTACAGAGATGAATGACCACTTAATCTGTTTTCGGTTGAAGGAGGACTGTTGACCAGAACACAAAAAGAACTCCCTGCTCTTATTTAAATGGTGCCATTAGATCTTTTACATCCACCTGAGCAGGTAGATAGGACTTCAGTTAAGCGTCTCTACAGCACCTCCGACTATGCAGCTTTCCTAAGTGCTGCACTGAAATGTCTGCCTAGATTATATGCTGAAATCCTGGAGGGGGGCTTGACTTAGAGGTGAGAGTGCTACCTAGTGAGCCAAGCTGACACAATTCCTTGCTTTACACACCTTCTAAACACATGAGAATAGCAAAGAAGAATAGCCAAGCTAAATACATAAAACATGTTGAGTGCATATTATAATAGCAGACAGATGATTTCAATGTTGTAATACAATCTTCGGTTTCAAATCAAGTTCCGAAACTGTGTGAACTTTGCTCTGAGTTTATGACATCATCTAAATCCTTTGATTAGATTACAATCTTATAGTCACTCCTTGCTACCCATTATTCTATATATAATGTACATTTTCTAATTTCTTGGACCTCCCTTTAAAAGTATAGGCTACAGGGTCGTTCGATATATTGTAGCAGCCAAAATGATGCATTGAAAATGTCACAAGTGTAGAGTTTAAAATGTCTTATCAAGTCCTATAGATTTACAAAGGTCAGAGTTGCAAGCCATCACTACAAGAATTCTTTGTTAAGGTGAGACTAGACTTCATAAAGCACACTAGCACTCATCAATGTACAATTCATAGCCATAGGTTTGTGTGGTTTGTTCAAAAACCTCTGGGTTCAAAAAAGAGCAGCAAAACATTCAAGTACTTGAATCTGTCAAGAACTCTTCACAAGTGCTTGGTATGTTCAAGCTCTCTCATTCCTCTCTAGCTGTCAGTCAAAGGGGATTGACCCGCCAATCATTCTCAGCTGTTCTCAACTTAAAGTACTACTATTTTTTTTTAGTTGCCATGGAAACTAATCCTCAGTTTTCACAATGCCAGTGTACGCAGTCATAAACCATGGTATTGCTCTGTACCACACAAGAAGTTTAAGAAGTTTGATTATTGCCTGACAAAATTGTAAGCCTAGAACACAAAGACCAACAAGTCTAACACATATGCATTGAAAAGTCTGACAGAAAAATATTCTCTATTGTGTAATCCTATCCTCTGTAAAATTTAATTTTGTCGTGGTGTAACAATAAATACTTGGGAGTGAATTGCAAAGCTATAATTGCAGGGGGTGGTGGGGTGGAGAACAGATCAGATAATGTTGGGAGTGTATAACTAAAAAGCGTGCTCAGGAACAAGTTCACATATCCACTAGTGGTATATACAATGCCAGCATCTTACTGTCAGCTTTGTAAATGGTGCTCGATTCATGCAATCCATGGTAGGCTAAATACAAATGATAACTTTTTTTATACTTTTAACCATTCCTCTCTCATGTTATTTCTTACCTTCCTCCTGACTTTCACTAAATTAATTCACTCAATCTGCCTTCCTCCATCGTTAATCTTATTTTTCTCATGGCTGATCATCCACTGGGAAAGGGTATAACTAGACTTTTGGTAAGCTTACACGGGAACTCAAGTAGTATAAAAGGGAAGAGTTTAGAGGAAAATGTGTGGCACAATGGTATTGATTTGTCCATTCACCAAATCCCCTGGTAGTCTAGTGCACTAATGGTAAGCTGTGTCATAATAGTGGTGGTCAATCCATACGGAGAGAGTTGTACTCAGCCTGATGATAAGATGGAGCATCCCTACAATGTCATGTATTCTAGGGTTTGCTTGGTTACTTGGTTAGTGTCCTTGTGGTAGTGGATCCATATAATTTCCTATAGTCTACTTAGGAAAGTGAAGGGTGTAGGCTGAGAAAGATGGACATGATAGTAGTGACCTAGTCACATAATCACTGGTGCTCTATTTCAGATGGTAACCAGACTTCTAGAAATGATTTATCTACTTCATTCATAAACACAGTTGCACATGGGGAAAAGATTTCTACTGTACACTATGTGTAGTAACATCGCAAATGCATTTATAAAGAACGTAGTTACAATTTCATTACATGTAGTGCACAAGCTACACCTTCTCCCATGGTGGCAATTATTACCCATGATCCTTACCAGAAGTGCAGCTGCTGTATAACCTTATGGTGTAAGTTCACCTGTTCTAAAGAATATGGGTAAAATACGCAGCCATTCAAGTTGTTTACCACAGTTTTGACATTCAGATTTTTGGTTTATGTTCCATTTTCAAAGTACCTTAATTTTACACCAAGTATCGTTAAATCCAACAAATCCAAATTAACTTGAATTTTCATTCCTAGAGGTTAACTTAACAAAAGCACTATGTTTATTATAGCACTATCATTCAGCAGTGTTAATATTACTCCATTAACTTTGGACTAAAATGCCTTTCCACCTAAACCCAGAAATAGACATTTCCATGTGATCACCACAGTCAACAAAAGAGACTTAAGTGCAATGAGGAATCAGGTAGATGTCTTTCTTCTTTCATGTCCAAGATTGGCAATCAATAAACCATCAAATACCAGTACTGTAATTGTTCCTAGCAGCAAATTGGTTTAGATACACCCCTCACTGTAAACAACATAAGCAGTAGGTTCTATTTCACCAATCCTATAGGCTCTATACTACATGTCCTCAATAAAGATGCCTCTGTTGTCAGTTTTAATTTACATAAAACTATTTTATTTAGATTTTGTTTACACCAATAATGCAAAGCAGATTTTCTTTCTGATTCAGAATAGTCAGCCAGCTACGAACACTCAAAGCATTCACTGTTGTTTTGCTTTCTATTGAATCAGAAGAATAAAGACCAAACTCTGTTTTTTGTGCCAAAATCTACCTCCAAAGAAAAATGTCAAAGTACAACAGCTGACTGCTGCTTTGAACTGTAATCCTCTATTCAAACAGTTCTCGATATTTATGGTTGTTATCAGATGGCAACTCTTAGAAAGTATGGTGAGTAATGAGGTTTAACGACAAAAGTTCTGGATTGTGGCCCAAACTAATATGCTGAACAAAGTAATTTTAAGACATGGACATCTGATTTTAATCTCCATATACATAGTAGGAGGTCAGTGATGTAAGCTCCCTTGATACTGTCTAAAGACCAGAAAGTGGGAGACATCAATGGTGAGTTTTAGAATTTACAAAAATATGATAGTTCAACTAACCATGTTGAGGAAAGCATCTTCTGGCAAATCAAGCATCTGTTGCAGCACAAGCTCTTCTTCAGACAAGAACTAAGAAAGCATCCATGAATTGGGATTATGCATCTCAGTGACAAAAGGCCTGATTTACCATTCATCAGTCACTGCCAGCACATTCTTCTTTAATTTAATCATTATCTCCATAGTTGTTATCAAGACTCCTGAATAGCCTTAGTGATACTTCCAATGGAAGCAAGTTTATATTTATTGACCCGCATCTGGACACCACTCCAGGGCAGAATTACTCCTCCGACTATAGTTTCATGCCCCTGCAATATAAACATGGCCCTGGCACAAGACTGAAGTTCATCTTTGATTTGTACACCGCCTCACAAGGCAACAGTGAATGCTAATGTGCTAATATGGCACCACCACTAACAGTGGCACGTGAATTATTAGACTTAAAAGATCTGAGGTCTACAGTCATGTAACTGCTGAGACCTCTTAAACACCACAGGTTAGCCTATTAAAGTCAATGCAACTCATCAGATTCAATGTAAAGGGAAATGATTTGTTAAATTGTAATATAATGCTTGGTTTGGAACATTATTCAGATCAGGTATTCACTTGTTTGTTGGCAACTGTGCATCATTCATCTTTTGTCCTTTGCACAACTTTATGTTAAAAAAAGGAATATGTACATTATATGAATTAATCACTATGGATTGCTGGCACAAAAGGAATCATTTATTCACTTATACATGCAGTATTAAATTACCATGAAATCAATCTTTTTTGTTTCCTATTTTTTCATTATTTCATAACATAAATGATTTAAACTATATTTAGTCTGTACAAAGACAATTGTTTTAATTTTGCATGATTACACCTGCATGATTAACATACGTGATGTACAATAATCTCTTTCAATTTGTGTTTGAATGTATAATTAAATATTGTTGATACTTTAATAAGCGACAGAGCTTTTTCTAATGAGAAGAAATACTGTAAAATCCAATTCTGCTCAATTCATTTTTTAATTTTATATTGGAATGGCTTTAAAAAGGATAACCATAAAATAGAAGAACTAAATTCAGGAATTAATAATTACGTGATGCAACATGATGTAAACCGAATTGGAGATAACATGACCACTGCATAGAAATGTAATGAATATAAAGTAAGTAAAATAAGGGCCCCATTATTTCTCTCTGTAGCACCTAGGGAATAGTCAGTTCCCTGGCACTATGGAGAGGAAAAGGGAGAAGAAACCCATTATATCAGGACTCCGTCCCCTTTACTTTGCCCTCGGATTTCCAGGCCTTCCCCAGAGAGGTGAACCTGGGCCTGCCTCTACCACAGAGGCAGGGCCAGGGTCAGAGCAGCCAAGGAAATGCAGCAAGATGGGACATTCCTGGCTTTGCTGCCTCAGTTTCTTTTTAGAGTGATGGATGGCACTCATTTTCAGGAGCATACAAAGAAGTTGGCAAGGTGCAACACCCTCAGACTGGAGGGTCTGAGGCGGCCAGACAGCAAGGTTGAAAGATAAGCCCTACCTATTTGTGCAGCCTCCCTACAGATCTTCGGACCTGGAGGCCACTTGACTACTGTTCTTTGATAGCAACCAGAAAGCACTACGGCTGGTGGCCAGTTCCTCAGCTGATGGCTTCTCAGGTCTGCAGTTGTGTCTGTTTACACGGACCCGCCATTTTACAACATAAGTCGCTGCAGAGAGGTGGGCATGATCCAGGGGTGTAACCAGAGCATACAAATGACCAGCCCCACCAAATTCAGGTGCTTTGGGGCCCGAACAGGTGCATTGAGAGGGAATATCAGGGCCTAGATGTAGATTGGCAATGAATGGGCATGAATTCCTGTTAAAGTTCTATATTGATCAACACTTAAATTCATAAAAATGGTAACCAAGAAGTTCTTAAGGGACCATATGCTCAACTATTCACCAATGGCTATAACGTATATTCTGGAAAAGAGGGCCAAAAGCTACTAAAAGCACTTATTCCTCATTTCAAAGTAGATTCTGTACCCTCATGCATTGTATCTATTATAATTAACCCTATATACATAATACATGATTGTTTGGCTAGATAGAGCAGTGTTATCTAATACATTAGCCACTAATCACAACACTAATTGGGAATCCAAATGAGGCTAGTTGCATTTTTGATTAGTAAATAAAAAAGACACCATCGTTGTATATATGATCTCAATACTCGTATTCACATGGAGTATGCATGTGTATTTTAACCTTTTTATGTGTTTGTTGGTAAAATAGTAAGACAAAAAGCAGAGTGCGCGAGTGTTTTTTGATCTTTGAGTGTGCTTTACATCTTTGGTTACTGCTTATTAGTTATCTCCAAAATCGTGTGTAGCATGGATGAAAGTGCCAGACTTCAGCACCATGGAAACCACCAGCAATATTATATGGTGAAGGAAGCTGTCATCGTGGTCAGCAGAATAGGCCAGCAGAAGAAATCAAACCCCCAATCAATAATGAGCAGTTCCAACAGGTAAAGGGCAAGCAGCAACTAACCGTGTTCTGGTTGGAGACCGGGGTTGGGGGGGAAGGAATCTGGATGGAGGCCAGGGGTGGGTCTGGATGGAGACTGGAGTTGTGGGGGGGGGGGGGGGGAGGGGATCTGGTGCATCTCATTATGCGAATCAACATTCTCAGCAATCATTCTGGTGAAGTCAAAGTACTGATCACAACTGCGGGACAAAAATCTAGAAGCAGCACTACGATGTGCTATGCCTGAAATTCATGCCAGAATTCCAAACTTTCATAGTTACATAGAGTCTACAGCATAGAAACAGGCCATTCGGCCTAACTAGTCTATGCTGGCGTTTATGAACCACACGAGCTTCCTCCCACCTTCGTCTAACCCTATCAGGGATAAAGACTGCAAAGATTCACACCGAAAGATGGTAGATGTTTGTTCTGTAAATATACATGTGAAGTAAATTAACCTGTATTGTGTGTAATGTATTTTCTACTAAAATTAGTGCTTGTAGTTAAAATGTTTTAGCCATAGTCATACCTGTGGCTAGTCAGTAATTTTTTTAAAATTCGTTCACGGGATGTGGGCGTCGCTGGCGAGGCCAGCATTTATTGCCCATCCCTAATTGCCCTCGAGAAGGTGGTGGTGAGCCGCCTTCTTGAACTGCTGCAGTCCGTGTGGTGACGGTTCTCCCACAGTGCTGTTAGGAAGGGAGTTCCAGGATTTTGACCCAGCGACAATGAAGGAACGGCGATATATTTCCAAGTCGGGATGGTGTATGACTTGGAGGGGAACGTGCAGGTGGTGTTGTTCCCATGTGCCTGCTGCTCTTGTCCTTCTAGGTGGTAGAGGTCGCGGGTTTGGGAGGTGCTGTCGAAGAAGCCTTGGCGAGTTGCTGCAGTGCATCCTGTGGATGGTACACACTGCAGAAAACAGTGCGCCAGTGGTGAAGGGAGTGAATGTTTAGTGTGGTGGATGGGGTGCCAATCAAGCGGGCTGCTTTATCTTGGATGGTGTCGAGCTTCTTGAGTGTTGTTGGAGCTGCACTCATCCAAGCAAGTGGAGAGTATTCCATCACACTCCTGACTTGATGTGGAGATGCCGGTGATGGACTGGGGTTGACAATTGTAAACAATTTTACAACACCAAGTTATAGTCCAGCAATTTTATTTTAAATTCACAAGCTTTCGGAGACTTCCTCCTTCCTCAGGTAAATGTTCTCCTGACTTGTGCCTTGTAGATGGTGGAAAGGCTTTGGGGAGTCAGGAGGTGAGTCACTCACCGCAGAATATCCAGCCTCTGACCTGCTCTCGTAGCCACAGTAATTTCTATTGGGTAACACAGATACAGAATATAGTAAAATAGTCAATAACACATTGATATTTCTTTTACATATATGATTCTCATGAGCAAAAAATGCTGAATATGTCACTGAACACAGTACAGTTTTCTGTTCTTTATGAATGCATGGGGCTGAAAAGGAAAGAGTTTAGTTTATGGACCTCTAAGGTCCATTGTATAGTTGAGAATGAGAGCGAGTTATGTTAGTTTCAGATTTGATATGTAACTGGTGTTCTTTGAATATTTGACATTACACGTGAACAAATCAGCATTGATTGATTACAGACCAAACATTGGCTGAGAATATTCTCATGGGACAGACTGAGATTCATTTTTCCCATGTTTCTTTGTCAGTGGAAATATCCTTCAATATTTTGAAGATATCATCAAAGAGTAGCACAAACATGATGTGTGCTGCAGAATGCAATCCAGATAACCGAAGGACTTAGCCTGTAGTCTCATGCTTCAATTAACCAGACTATGTGACGCTTTGGTTAAATTGGTCATAAGCCGCTTTGACAATAGAAAATTCTGGAAATACACAGCAGGTCGGCAAGCATCTGTTAAGAGAAAATGCTGGACAGTATTTCAGGTGTGGGCCCTTCAACCAACAAAAGGAGGAGAAATTGGATAGGGCCTATTATTGGGCAGGGTAGTGTGATCCGCTATTACCCCACACCCAATGGCCCCTGCACAGGTGGGACGAGATTTTCGTCAGGCCTGAGGCCTTACCCGCAAGCAGCGTTCCGAATCAGCGTTGAACGAGGAGTCAATGCAATTCGCACTTTCCACCAGCAAGGGGAGCTCCAATCTCCTAAAGGCAGGCTGTATCTTAAAAATCTCTTAAAGGTAGCTGGTACCTGTTATTTGCTGAAAATAACAGTCTGCTGTCTGTATGAATGCAGTATGAAGAATGAATTGAGATCAGACATCGCACATGCAAAACACAGATGCAGCTCCCGTCCCTGTGTTTACAAATTGATGAGTTATGTTAAAACATTGCATAAAGGTTGTACACTACTAAATCCTACATCCTCCAATCTGCATGCCAGACCTCACCAATGTGCCAATCTGAGCTGGTACCAGGCCTGTGAGAGTGTGTGCACCAAAGTTCTCTGCTGATGCACTAGAGGCCTTGGTGCAAGAGGCGGACAGAAGGAGGGACAGCCTATATCCATGGTGGGTGGGGGGGGGGGCAAGAGTCCAGGCATATGGCCAAAAGGCAGTGGGATGCAGCGGGGGACAAAGTCAATGCCAGGGCAGAGCATCATGAACATGGATGCAGTGCAGGAAGAAGTTCAATGCTTTGACATGAGTGGTCAAGGTGAGAGAGGTCAACTGTCAAATGGCGTCTCCTACCAACTGCACCACTAGCCGCATCCACTGCTCCACCCACTACACCCCCCATCACCGACATACAAACAAACTCTTTCCATCAGTACTCAACTTTTCCAATCAGATGCTTCCTCTCACCCTTACACATTACCACTGTTGCAAGCTGCCCACCCTCAACTCTCAGGCCACACACACTGGCAGCTATTCAACCATGACAGGCACATCACCCAGACACACGTCCTGCTTTCTTGCAGGAGAAGGCGCATATCAGGAGGCAGCAAGTGGTAGTGGCATTTAGCCCCTTAAGCCTGTTCCACCATTCAATGAGATCACGATGGACCTGTGACCTAAATCCATATACCCGCCTTAGCCCCATATCCCTTAATACCCTTGGTTCACAGAAACCTATCAATCTCAGATTTAGAATTCACAATTGTGCTAGCATCAACTGCCGTTTGCAGAAGAGCATTCCAAACTTCTCCCACCCTTTGCGTGTAGAAGCATTTCCTAAATTCACTCTTGCACGTCCTGGCTCTAAATGTTAGGCTATGTCCCCTAGTCCTAGTATTCAAGTATAGGAGACCTCCAAAAACAGTTACAAATGTCTCGGCAGCCAGAAGCTGTAAATCCTGCATGGTCCCTTTAAATAGCGCTGGTGGGGGTCCTCCAGGCACACTAAGACACATTCAGATGGTTGGGGTTAAGACTGCGTTGAGTTGAGCATTAAGTGTCAAAATGGTGTCCATCACTTTAAATCTGCATTGCACACTGATTGCATCCATGTTCTCCTTAGTTTACATATAGCCGGCGTTCGGTATTTGCGCATGTGCTAACTCTTATACCAAGATGGCGACCGGCGCACGTCACACTGGAAACAACGGGCGCTACATGGCCCAATTTAGTGCCTCTTCTCTCTTTACAGATGCTGAGTATTTCTAGCATTTTATAGTTTCTTTTCAAAATGTCTCTGTGAATCCCTAAAAGATATACCATTAATTCTGATATACATCTCACACTGGTGTAAAATTTACACTCACAGCCTTCCCACAAGGTGGGCTAGCAGCAAAAGATCACTGGCACCAATCGACAAGTCACACCCTAAACCTCCCAGGCCATAAAAACTCACATGAAGGTGTACTATTACCCTTAGGTTTTATGATAAGAACATTGTGTTGAATCACTGTCAAAACTGTGACCACCTTGTCAAATTTCTGCACGAAACAAGAGTTTTGCTGTGAATCTGTGCGAGAAATGAGCAAGTCATGATCAACACCTCGAAGAAAGGAAAAGACTGAGCTGTTTACCCTTGAGAAATAAGTGCTGTGGCAAGTTGCCACAAGAAATAGGAACTCAATTGTAAATCACAGTGAGAAACATAAGCATCGTCGTGAGAAAAGGGAATGTCATGGCAATTTCCTGTGAGAAATGGAAGAGTGGTGGAGAACTACAAAAAAAAGTGTGGCAGCAAATCACTGGGACACAACAGCACTGAACCAAATTGCTGTCAGAAACTAACATTGGGAAATGGGGACAGAGCCTTACACAAAGTAAACGCACACAGAGAATCCTTCTGAGAAATTAAACTGTTCCGGCAAATCTCTGAGAAAAAATACCGAGTCAAGAGAACATTGCAGCAATTTCTGTGAAAAGAAATTTGGGCAGATCTTTGCGAGGAGAGTACCACAGCAAATTGCTTCAATACGCAAGAGCCTCAGAGTCAATTACAGTGTGAAGCAAGAACAATGAATAATGGTACTGTAATGATTATGGTACTGGACAAGCAACCGTAAGGTCATGAGTTGAAATCCTGCCATGGCAAGTTGTGAAATTGAATTCAATAAATCTGGTAAATTGTGGGCTGACACCAGAATAAAATGACCATTAAAGCTGCTGGATTGTCACACCTCTACCACCTAGAAGGTAAAGGGCAGCAGACGCATGGGAATACCATCACCTCCAAGTTCTCCTCCAAGTCACACGTCATCCTGACTTGGACATATATTGCTGTTCCTTCATCGTCGCTGGGTCAAAATCCTGGAACTACATACCTAACAGCGCTGAGGGAGAACCTTCACCACACGGACTGCAGTGGTTCAAGAAGAAGGCTCATCACCACCTTCTCAAGGGCAATTAGAGATGGGCAATAAATGCTGGCCTTGCTAGCGACACCCATATCCCTAGAATGAATTCTTTAAAAAAAACAACTGGTTCAACTCACGTCCTTCAGGGATGGAAACCTGTCCCCCTACTCAGCATGGCCTACATGTGATTCCAGTCCAATGCTAATTGGTTGACTTTTAATACATTCTATAAAAATTATTGCTGTAGAAGAAGGCCCACCACCACTTTCTCAAGGCAACTCTCAGCGGCACTCACATCCTGGGAATAAAAAAAATAATAAAACACAAGAAATACAAATGTCAGGGTAAGTTCCAGTGAGAAATGAGAGTCTGGTAGGGAGTCTGAAGAAGAGAGAGAAACATGGTGATTACTTGTCAGAAAGAGCATTATTGCAGTCAAATGTTGAAAGAATAAATGGAACTTTCACCAATTGTTGCAGGAAAGGATAACAGTCCCAGAAAGTCATGATGGGGTAAGAATAATTGCAATGAACTAACATCCAAGAGCTTTGGGAAGAATTCTTGCAAGAAGTAAGAATAGTGCCTAGAACTCCTGTGAGAAACAAAAAAAGCATTTTGGCGAGTCATCTTGACAACTGGAACCATTACAATGGATAGTGGAAGCGTAATACCATGAAAAACAGGAGCATGGGAACAATTTACTGCAAGAACCATTAGCTTCACAGGATTGAGCGAATTAAATATGTTGTGCATCAGAAGGACTCCATATTAGAAACTAGAGTGTCCCAAATGAATTCTCGCACATCTGTGTGAGCAACAAAACTCTGGCAGAGACATTGCAATGGGAAATAAAAGCACAACAAATTTGTACTGCATTAAGGAAATCATTATACATTCTGGTCAAAACCAGAGCATTATTGAAGGTGTCAGCCGTGGCTCAGTGGGTAGCACTCTCTCCTCTGATCCAAAAGGTTGTGGGTTCAACTCACACTCCAGAGACTTAAGCACATAATCCAGGCCGACACTCCCAGTGCAGTATTGAGGGAGTGCTGCACTGTCGTAGGTGCCGTCTTTTAGATGGGATATTAAACCGAGGCCCAGTCTCGTGGACGTAAAGGATCCCACAGTGCTATTTGAAGAGGAGCTAGGGTGTTCAGGGCAATATTTATCCCTCAATCAGCATCACAAAAAAAGTTTAATTGGTCATTTATCTCATTGCTGTTTATGGGATCTTGCCGTGTACAAATTGACTGCTAGATTACAGCAGTAACTGCAGAAGTAATTCATTGGCTGTGAAATGCTTTGGTAAACTGAGTTCTTTCTTTAATCTTGAAAAGTTCAAGCAGGTTCTCCTCGAGTCTTGCTTTTTTCCCCATTTAATAAAGAAACAACTCCAATTTCATTAATTTCTCTCTTCGTAACTTAAATTCCTGATGCCCAGAATCGCTGGTGCTGCCCTCTTGAGTAATCTGCCCATGATTACTTAGCAAAGTTGGGAAAGAGTGGGGAAATGGGACTAACTGGAATGCTCTTACAATGAGCCGGCACGGGCTCAATGGGCCAAATGGCCTCCGCCTGTGCTGTAACCATTCTATGATTTTGTGATTCTATGATTATAAGTACATTATCATAAACCCGTTAAAAATAAAATGCAACAATCAATGCCAAAAATAGAAAGCAAGTGTCAAACCCTGCTGAAAAATTCATAGAAGAGAAAAATACTTTCCTAAGACTGGATAGTTTGGAAGGAAAATAATCTCTCTGATCTACATCAGCTAACATTTACACACAAGGGGCGTGAGTTTCCCCTTGACGCATTGCAAGTGCATTAAGTGAGAGTTTATTCTTTTTTTGAGGTGCACTCACAGAAATGCATTATTTTGCACTCTTCCAGATCGGATGAATTACAACTAAAGGAGTCAACTGGAATGCATCTTCAATAATGCTGCCAAATCATTCATTAGTCGTCCAAATAGGCCTGTAAAGGTGTATGTTTCAAGGCCTCGCGCATGGCGAGGTACTTCAAACACTGTGATTGCACACTGGACCATTCTAAGCCTCCTGCAAGCACTAGGAAAATCTGTCCCATAATCTCTAAAAAAGAAGTGAGGTAAACCCTGCCATGGAAGGGTCAAATTTGAGCATTGGTGAAGTAAACATGGAGACAACAAAAAGACTTTGCAGTTTATTGTGATTAGCGTGAGGAAATAGAAAACTGCCCTCTTCAGGATGGAAGGGCAACCAATTAATAATTAGATAGTCCAACAGGTGATGATCTGGAAGTTGAATGGAGTGTCTCCCATCCATCATGCATTAAAGCTTGTGTATAAGTGTCTGATTTGAAAATAAGTGCCATGGCAAGCAAAGAGCGTGATGCTTAATGATCTTTCACTACTATGTATTTTTTGATCGTTTTAAGCATTGCTTTTTATTCAAACTTTGTAAAAGATTTCTCTCACATGTTCCACACACCATTAGAACTAGGATTGTGTGTCCTGGGTTGCATAACCAGAGACTGAAAATCGCCAACTTTAGCAGTAAGATTGTGCACCGGAATTTGAATAGTATTCGCGCTACTTCTGGAAGGCAGAAAATAGCAAATGCTAGATCCATTTTCTGCAGGGTAAAACTACCGATTGTACTGACTTACAATTGAATCATTTGAAGATAAGATATGAGGAATTGTACAGCAAAATAAAGCTGTATGAAGGGTTAATTTCCTTCTTTGAATCCTGCAAAATATATTCCAGCTTTGTACAATTTCTTGAAATGGAACAGTTTCTTAAGATGAAACAGGCCTTCTCAGTCTCTTGCTAAACCAAATGGAGTCTTGAAGTTAGTCCTTCAAATTCAGGTGTTGAACATGAAATATGTGAGCTCCAAATGATCACAAACATGTGTTGGCCACTATGCCAGTACTAAAAGCTAGCAGTCAGACTTGGGACATTTAACATTGTTGTCTTTTAGGAGCTTTTACACTGGCATTTGATCAGTTCAGATACTGGGAATTTGGCAGCTGTGTGCCGACTCCTCATAATCACCCTAGTAAATCTGGCTCCCTTATCCCTCAGCAGAATATTAAACCCACAAAAAACTTGGTTTATGATTCTATTGTCAGAATAAAGGGATCAGATTTGGTAGCATAAATGCAGGATAATTGCGGACGCATGGATACCAGTCACCTGAGATCCAAATTAAACATAAACCAGTAAATAACTACTTTTGGTATAAAATCAATTTCTTTAAGGATTTTCTTAGTAGCCAACACTGATGAGCTTTCAGATCATACACAATTGACAAGGTAGTTAGTTGATCAGTTCGTGTCTGCCAGTATCGAAACCATAAACAATGTGATATATATTCGGGAGATCAGATTAACATTACACCAGTTGTAATCTACATTTATGTTATAGAACAAAAACAATTGGCCAATGCTTTCCTCCACTTGCGTCTAATCCCACTCCTCTGTGCTCACCCCAAACCCATTTAAACTCCTCTTTTTCAGACAACTAATTCCCTTTTAAATTAATTCATAGATTAAGCTTAACAATGGTTTTAACAGAGAATTCCACAGCTATCCTCCCACGATGTAAAATTTTTTTTCTAATCTCTCTAATTTATTATGATCATCTTAAATTTATGCCTTCTTATTACTGTCTTGCCACCCAGTAGAGACAATCCATCACAATTTATCTTATGTTAACACTTCATGATCTTGAAAGATCTCAAGGTCACCCTTGGTAACAACTTAGTGAATCTATGTTGTACCTCTTACAATACTTTTATATCCTTTCTATAATAAGGTGTCCAAAACAGAACATAATACTGCAGCCTGACTAAAGTCTTCTACAAGTCGAACATCTGCTCCTTGTTTTTGTATCTATGCCACGAGATACGATACCAAGGATTTGCCTTTTTCCTGGTTTAACGTACTTGCACGACCACCTTTAATAACCTGTGTATCAGTAGACCAAGGGCCCAAAATTGCTCCATTTCCATTCTGCTGCCATGCAGAGCGACGGGACAGGGTCATTTTAGTATTCAGAGGGACTGCAGTCAGATCCCTTGATCTCACAAACTAAGAAAGAACTTGCATTTGCATGGCACCTTTCATGTCCTCAGGATGTCACAAAGCATTTCACAGTCAATAAAGTACTTTTGAAGTAAAGTCACTGCTTTAATATAGGGAAACGCAACAGCCAATTTGCACTCAGCAAAGTACCAAAAACAGGAATGAACTAAATGACCAGATAATCTGCTTTAGTGATGTTAGTTGAGGGATAAATGTTGACCAAGTCAACAGGTGAACACTCCTGCTCGTCTTTGAATAGTGCTATGGGATCTTTTACGTCCACCTGAGAGGGAACTTAAGTTTAATGTCTCATCTGAGAGACGGTTCCTCCAACAGTGCAACACTCCCTCAGTACTGCACTGAAGTGTCAGCCTGGATTATGTGCTTGGAGTGGGGTTTGAACGGATGACCTTCTGACTCAGATGCAAGAGCGCTATCATTGAGCCACAGACGACACTGGGAGCTATTGCCAGGAAATAGGGGAGCAAGCAAAAGGCATTCCTGTCCCGTCCTGATTGGGATTCCTAGACATAAGACAAATAAGGTTGAAACCTGGTCAAACCAGTCTCCACCTCAAATTCTGCTCCCTTCCTGTGTGGGTAAAAGAAACGACTTTCACCTTCCCCCAACCCAGGAATTTCAAGCCCCCAGTGCCAGACGAGTTAGTTTGAATAGCTTCATTACACAGTACAGTTGACCTGAATTTAATCACCAATGTAGTGGAAGTGGAGCACAAAAGAAAGATAATCAGGATATTTCAGAACTATTAGACCAGGTCAGTGTAGAGAAACATGCAAATTTGCTGGTGAGAAAGACGAATTAACTATTATGCACAGGTAAAACTAACAAAAGTAGTTACTCTATTCATCAAAGTTCAGTTAACAAGGTATTTGACATCTTTTTCTACGATGCTCAGCAACACATACACCATGCTCCAAATTCCGCTTCTCTTTGCAAAAATTCCTTTCATGCAATGTGAGTTGTTCTTTTCTTTGCAGAAGAAAAGGGTGTTCAAAAGACAACAGCACCTGAGAACTGATCAGGCTCAAACTCCATTATCTGCTATGAGGAGGCCATCCTAGGTTGGGAAACCATACAAGGCCTGCAGATGCTAAAGTTTGTGAAGCTATTTATCCTCCTCATTTGAGCAATGACAATCACATATATTTGTTGTGGCAATAATTTTGACATGAATCAGGTTAAAAGCAGTGTTTGTGCTCCACTGCAAAACACAACATGTACTGCCAGGACAGCAGCAATATGTATAACAATGCTTTGTGCTCAGCATGTACCATCTTCTGTTTTTACAGAAAGGGCACAAGCTGAAAGCTATTTCCCTAGGATTGCAATGCTCAAATCTGCATTCTGCACTATCCACGCTCCTGAGCTTAGAGATACATATTTTGAAGGGCATTAGAAAGTTTAGGAAGGGACTACAGGGGAATTAAGGATTTTTAATGAGGAAGCCTTGGAGGCTGAAGTAAGGCTGGCAGCTGCTGGGTGGAGGTCCAGCAATGACCACTGGCCTTGATGGGTTGTGTCATGATTCTGACCTCATGGAGCCCACTATGAAATGGGGCCTCCCTCATCATGAACAGGTGGAACAGTCACTATTGCCTTGCAGAATACAATGCCCAGCTGTTTCTAACAAGCAGTTGCAAATTCTATTGCCCAGCTATGCAATGACATGCTGCAACAATTGTCTGCTCTGCAGGGTGCCACTGAGCAGCAAGCAACATCTGTGGCATTTTCAGGGGGTTGGAGGGGGGAGGTCTCAGGCCTGCACATGGCTGGCATGCTGAAGTATCTCTCTGGAATGTTGCCACTGATGAGATTTAAACATTAGGGTCCAAAATCCAAGGAGTGATTATGATCAGCTTTGGTGTGCTAGGAAACAAAGAAGATTCAGTGAACTCGTAGTGTTGCACTGGTCACATAGATAGGTGGCCAACTTCAGGACTTAGCCTCCAGAAGCAGTATGTGTATAGAAGCACAGGAGCAGGTGGCTGGCAAGTTAATTGAGCCATAACCGTTTCTGTTAGTAATAGGAAGGGCATTGCATACAGGTACATGCCTGGCATTAGGAGTGCTATCAGTGGCACTTGTAACCTGGGAATGCAACTCATCTCAAAAAATTGGGACTGTCACTCCACCTGCTGCTACATTCTGGTGCTGAACTTCATGAATTGAAATAGGACACCTTGTGATGCAGTGATCTACATTATCTGCTGCTCTGTTCATTTCTCAAACTCTTCTTGCTCCCTTCAGGGCTTTAATGCCAGTTTTAATTAGGGGAAATTAGTGTGATGTGTAAATGAAGTTAATCCTGAGGAAATTTGCAAGTTAATTGCTCATTAAGAAGGACTTAACAAGCAAAAATACCTTTAACATTAGGTCTGTGCAACAGCCACTGATGCACAAGTCATTTCAAGAGAAGGGAAAAAGTAATGATGGGAGTCCCTAACACGAGAACTCGAAATTACCAACCAAAACAGTATCTAATGTGTGCACTAACTCGAACATATTGAGGAAATTTGCCTCTTCAGTGATGAAGTTGTTCTACTGCTATCTAAAAGAGTCTTTAAAATGCAAACTTTCATGTATCCCATGTCTTAAAGAAATTGCCTGTCTTGTCTTTACATCTCTGAATCTGCCACTGGCATTTTAAACTTACTGCAAAGATGCAGTGACTCCATCTCAGTCAAGCATGATGTTGCTGAACTGGTTTCCAGACTTCAGGTTCCCCCTACACTCTATTAATATTCAGTTGTGCAAACATAATCAAACTTGTAATATGTAAGAATCAGTTTTTCTTGCCTCGGTTGTTCACATTCAGCAGGTAGACAAGCTTTTATTCTGCATGAGTGCTATAGCATACTAATGTGGATAAATAGAGTACAAGATAAACCACTGAGCTATTTGTGCAGCACTTTGTGTGGTGACCTACACTAACTGAATTTATGCCACAAGTGTAATCTGGGAACCATGGATGTTTCTTATATCTTGTTGTGCCATAAAAAACAAATGTGTTTAAAATTATATTTTAGATGTGTGCTATAAAAAGTACTTAATAGTTCATGAATAATCTGCTCGGGATCACTTGTGAAGTTATTAATCAAGGTTGCCCATACTGTTACTTTACACAGAACCCAGTCACTAATGTATCACAATAGCTAAAAGCAGCACACCATCAAGAATATGGAGATTGAGGCATAGCCAAAGTGCAGAATCACTGAAAACAAGCAGGAAACAATGGACACAGGCTGAGGATTGTTTGGGCTATAGACATAACAAATGATGGCTGCCTAATTTGAAGGGTTAACAAGCTGTTAACAATTTGACATACCTTCACCTGGCTTGAATTGTAATTAAGTTGAGCTTACGTTCGCTTTTACTCACATCATGCCCATTGCTCATTTCCGGAATTTCCTGATAGGTGTGCAGCAAATATGCAAATAAAGTCATGGGGCTCAGCCTAGAAACATGTTGTTATACTGGTGGTAACCAACAGATTAAAATATCCAAAGGACTGTTTGCCAAGCTTGGAGCAGTGTCAGTGGTAAGGACAGAATGTCTACCCAAGCAGTAAGTTAGGCCGGGTTACATATTTTTTCTTGCAGTCTCCCGTGAATACTGCTTAACACTCAGCTGGAGTCCTGCTCCATTGAGGCTTCTGTATGGAGAAGAAATGGAATTTTGGTTTTAAAATGACGGTGCAGCATTATCGCAATTTACAATGAAAGGAAGCTGGAAAATCGGGACACGGGTCATTAATTCTTCCCCTTCGGTGGTGTATCATTACTGACAGTGTTAAAGCCAATGGAAAAATTATTTTATCTTACCTGCTGCTAAAAAGACTATACACTGACTGCCAATAGGAAAATCCAGTCCGGCTTTCAATGTGAATTCATGTAGCAAGGGATAATAAAAACAAAATTAGCAGTAAGTATATAAGTCACCATTAAACCTTAATGGAGTGATTTTTTTCTTCCTCAGGGACTATTTGTACAAAAATAGAGAGAATGTGTTTTGTGGTTTATCCATTTTCAAGCTGTATGAACAGTGTTACATAACTTTTGCTATGTTGTGGTGCACGAAACCCTTTTGTACTAAAGGTTAGATTTTCAGTATACTTACCCATGGTGAGGCACCATGAGTATGTATTGGAAAATCATGAGTGCATTGCCTACAATTTTTCAATACAGCCTTGTAGCCGCCAAGGTATCTTGCTGAGAACAGTGACTCAGAAATCTACCTGGAAATGTTTACTGAGTTGTAGAGCGCTATAAAGAATAGCTAGTAAATAATACATGCTACCTCGTCCCTCCCTTTCTCGGTAACCACATTCAGCCCTACAGATCTCTGAGATCTCTGCTGTCCTCCAATTCTGGCCTCTTACGCATCCCTGATTTTCATCGCTCCACCATTGGAGACCGGCATTCAACTGTCTAGGACGTAAGCTCTGGAATTCCCTCCCTAAACCTCTCCACCTCTCTTTCCTCCTTTAAGAGGCTCTCTAAAACCTACTCTTTGACCAAGCTCCTGTCCTAATATCTCCTTATGTAGTTCGGTGTCAAATTTTGTTTGATAATGCTCCTGTGAAGTGCCTTGGGATGTTTTACTATATTAAGAGTGAAGGTTGCTGTTGCCTTCAACATTGAGAGATGTTGGACAAATGAGAATTTATGGTCATGGAATCCACAAATCATTTTTCTTCCACTCCATGAATCACAACCATGAGGTCACCTGGCCTACTCCCCACCCGATTACGAAAGACCAAATGGACAGATTTCTAGCAATAAGACTGTCGATCTTCATCCACTGGATTATCAGGGTTTGGGATCAGAAAGACACTTGCTACTACAAAGCCATATATTCCTACTCCAATCAGTGAGCTGCTAGCAAATGAATGGTCAAATCGGTATCTGCAAAATATTTAATACATGGACAATGTGCATTGTTTAGTAACAGCTTAGATTTAGGTAACTGGGATATAGCAACACATCTTGGCACCATTAACAAAGGACTGATCAAGGCATAGTGATTGGCTTTAGCAATAGTGTCTGATGATAGTAAACTAACATCTGGTATTGCTGGGTCCTGCTGTATCTCTGTGGAATCAAACAAAAAACATTTAAAGAAGTTAAAAGTGTGTGGAAAATATTTATGGTAATACAACTGTGATAGAACCTATTGATAACTTTGATTTTTATGGATTATGTAGTTAGATTATCACTGAACATTTTCCCCATTTACCCACCATATATCCTCTGCGTTCTGATACTTTCATCTGGTTTCTGACATTGAAGAATAATTTACAACTTGCATTTACGTGGGATGCCCTTTATCCTTTTAAAAAAATGTTAACAACATTTCCATACTTTAATTTTTCCCATTTTCTTCATATGAATTCCCCTGTTATAATAGTTGAAGGAAAGTTGTAAAAGAGAACTTGATATTTACCAATATTTAGATTGGAGTAGGCTGTGTGTCAATATGCCGATTTGGGACTACCAAATTAATACAAAGTCTAATTGTTAAGCTGACATGATCATACAATTTTAAAAAGTGTATGTGTAGTTTTCCTCAAGCATTTCTTTAAAGAAATATTAAATTTCAGAATCAATAGTCCTCAGTTTTGATGTTGTCATCTGCAAATCAACCATAGTCACAACCTTTGTAAAAGAGAAAAGAACAGAATATCAATGTGTGCATTTCAAAAGTAAGAATCCTTGCCTGCAGAAACTCATTTAATCATTAAGATTTATGGAACCACTGCTCTGTGATGACTGAGGATAAATGTGAACATGGAACAAGACCTAGCAACACAGTCACAATCACCAACCCGATATTTTTGTATTAACCGAGTGATTAACCACTGGATTGAGTAAACTTCATAATTTTACTGTCTTCAGAAATCCACATGGTCCAGACACATGCCTGTGATCATCAAATTACTTGAGTCCTCTCTTATAGGCAGTGATTTCAGAGTTAGCATCAGTGCTGTGAAGAGTGCCAGGCTTTCACACATGATCTGTTGATTCCCTCTGGGACTAGAATTCAAAACTTGATGGCTTTGAAATTCTGAGGGTTGTACTTGTCAATAACCCATCTCAATCAAAGTGAAGGGTTTATAGTAATATGGCAATAGGGCAGGCACTTGAAACTACAATCATATATAAGTATTGTTGAATCTGCAGCCATATGTGGACAAATAGGAATGTAGCGATAACCATCTTAGATGGGGTTTCTGTAATCTTCACCATGCAACTGAATCCAAAGTTCAACTAGCCAATTGTATAAACATAATAAAGAAAGATAGAAATTGCATACATATAGTACCTTTCACGACCTCAGGATGTCCCAAGACACTTCAGTCAATGAAATACTTTTGAAGTGTAGTCAAATGTTTAATGTAGGGAAATACAGCAGCCAATTTGCACACGGCAATGTCTCACAAACAACAATGTTGCTGTTGACAATATAACTTGTTTTAATTATGTTAATTGAAGGATAAATGTTGGTCAGACCACTGGCAGAACTCCCCTGCTCTTCTTTGAATAGTGCCATGGGGTCTTTTACATCCACCTGAGAAGGCAGACAGGACTTTAGTTTAACATCTCATTCAAAAGACGGCACCTCCCTCTGTACTGCACTAGAATATCAATCTAGGTTGTGAAGTCTCTGGAGTGCAGCTGAACCCACAACCTTCTGACTCAGAAGTGAGAATGCTACCATTGACAGTCAAAGCTGACACCTTAAATCTAAGCAAATAAAAAAAAAGTTAAGCTTATAGCTGCAGTACCAATCAAAATCACAAAATTCAACATTTCTATTGCTTTTTCTCTGTAATTTTAATATTGTTTCTCAGTAATTATAAAGGACCACTAATACATTTATTATTGAAAGTTATTTTGCATATTTTTGTAGGCAGCCCCCTGATAACCTCATCGCGGCTCCCAGTTTGGGAACCTCTGGTCTAAAATGTCCAGAATCCTCCTGTCCTCTTGTGGACAACAAAATAATAAGAATAAAACCTCCTACATTCTTGACCATGTGCTACATTCTTTATAGCTTGGAAGCACAAGAATTTTGTTGCTTCAAAAAGCAGCATATCTCTTTGGAGGAATCTCACATAGTCTATATGATTATGCCCTTGAACGGAGTTGGATGTCCTTTAAAGTCCTAGGCATGTCTACTTAAAATGATTTCTAGGACCAAGTTTCTGTGTTGATGACTTCCTGCTGGCTGGTGATCCTAATTAGGTAGCTTCCCACCAGAGTACACAGTGTTGGAGGTATTTGCTGTATGTCAATGTTGGCTCAACTAAATAGCCAAGTCACTGGCAGCCAGTTAGTTCTAGTGCTTGATTCTGCTGAGAACAAGGATTTTCTGCCACAAAATGGCTGTTGCCATGGGGTCTAGGATGTATGTCCTCAGTATGCCTAAACCTTTCCGAAGCCTGCCTCAGAGAACAAAGAGTTGCTGTTCCTATTGGTACTCGGACAGAGTTCCTTCACTTTTCTCCAAAATAAGTTCCTGCCACAAAAGGGGCAAGTTGGCAAGCAAGCTTTGAATCATGGGTTGAATCTGTGAAAAATTTTAGCCACAAATGGTCTCTGGAGACGAATAGCCTCATTAAGGAATACAACCCACTTATGGAGACATCGCAGCAGCATTGTAGTTTTAGGCAGGCAATCTGCAGCATGTTACTAATAAGAGGCTTCAAAGCATTATGTGAGTTACTACACCATCATATTGTATCTATCTGACCTGTGATTTGATGTACAGCAATCAAAGCCAATCCATGCTGGTGTTTTTCTTGAGGTCTTTTGTTTTTGATGCATAGTTGTGCATCAGCACCTAGCTTTGAGGAGTGTGAAATCCATCATTCGAACCACTGGACTCATTTGGGTTTTTCCCTTCACACCACCCTATTTATGAGCCTTTTGCTTTTATCTGGAAATTATATCAGCCATTTTCAGCTGAATTAGGATGATGAAATCTGTTTTTCTTCATTTTGTCTGAAAACTGTCGACAAATTTCACAGGTGATGAAACCATGGCCCAGTATGAAACATCAAAGGCACACTAAATGTGCGCCTGTCCTTGAAAAAGCTTTCTGATCCACTCTCTGAACCCTGTGTAGACTTTAAAAGGAGCTAATAACGTAACAGAAATTCAGAAATAGCAAAACTGGAAATTCACACATGTTTTTGTTAATGAATGTTCTTAACATCTATTTCTCATATTTAATGTGGCGGAAGAAAAAGCTCGATAAAGGAGAAGTTGAACAGACACAGTAAGGTTTTCATAACCTCTTCTAGCAAACTCAGTGCACAGAATGGTCCTTTGGATTACATACAAGATGAGATTCTCTCTTCCTCTTCAAGCTAACTTGATGTGACTTTATCAATGTGTTGAATGGTGGACTTTCTAGAAGCCATAATTGGATAGTGATTGTCCTTAACACATGCTTTTTAATAATTATTCACGGATTGGATGATGCAAGGTAGCAAAACAGACCATTTTAGGAGAACAGATCTTAGCCATATTTGGCTTGTAAAAGGAGCAAGCTTGCAGGAAGCAGCATATTGGCTTGTGTGACCAATATGGAGCAGTAAGACTCACCTTGGCTCTATCCTCTTTCATTATTCTGCTGAACTTATATAACTCAGCTGAAAAGTAGGGGTATAGCATATAGGCATCTACATTAACAGACTGTGGACTGGCGAGATTCTTGTGATTTTTTTCTCCTGACGACCTCTGCCGGTTCTCTTTGTCTTACCTATCTCTTGATATTCATACTTTTAGAATGACATGTCTGTTGCTTCCTTCAGAGCTCAATGATAAAACTGTACACAGTTCAAAGCAGACATTGGGCTTCCAATAATACAGTTTATCTTCTGAGCAGTGACCATCCCCAAAGTATCCAGAATCGGAGATCTTGTTTCAATGTGTCTATTAATCAATTTGAGCAACAACAATATGTAGTGCCTTTAAATTAAGAAAATCTCCCAAGGCGATTTACAGAGGAGGAAGAGGAGCAGACGCTGAGTCTTTGAGAGAGAAAGTTCAGAGAGGCGGCTTAAAGCTTAATCAAAGAGATGGGTTTTAAGAAATCTTTTAAAGATGGGGAGGGAAGTAAATAGATGAAGGGAAGCTCCAAAGAGTAAGCTCAAGAATGCTGAAGGCATAGGAATAGGAGGAATACACAGTAGGCCAGAGTCAGAGGACTGGAAGGCATGGTTTAGGACATAAGGCTGGATAAGGGTATTGGGGTGCGGTCGAGGCCACGATTGTGAAGGAACTTGTAGATGAGGAGGATTTCAAATTTGATATGTTGTGTCCTGGACCCCCAATACACAACAAAAAATTGCATTTATATAGCACCCTTAACGTAGTAAAACATCCCAAGGCGCTTCACAGGGGTGATTATCAAAGAAAATTTGACACCGAGCCACATAAGGAAATATTAAGGCAGAGGTAGGTTTTAAGGAGCCTCTTGAAGGAGGAGAGAGAGGTTGAGAGGCGGAGATGTTTAGGGAGGCAATTCTAGAGCTTACGGCCTAGGCAGCTTAAGACATGGCCACCAATGGTGGAGCAATTAAAATCGGGGATGAGCAAGAGGCCAGAATTGGAGGATTTTGGAGATCTTAGAGGGTTGTAGGGCAAGAGAAGGTTACAGAGATAGGGTGAGGCCATGGAGGGATTTGAAAACAAAGATGAGAATTTTAAAACTGAAGCATTGTCAGACCAGTAAGTCAGAGGGTGGTGTCGGTTTAGTACTAGTCAGAATACAAGGAGCTGAATTTTGAAGTTTATGCAAGATGATAGTTGGAAGGCCAGTAAGGATGTCTTTGGAGATATAGCGGTAGATTTTGAAGCCTCCTGCCTGATGGAAATGGGACATTGGGTCGCTGAAAACATTGGGGACTTACCTCCCTGTTCCCACTGTCACTGTGGCCGCAACAATCCTCCCCCATCAAGTTTCCTCTCTAAGAAGAAAGTCCCTCGACCGACCTTCTTCTGGGGGCCAGCTAGACCTCCTGATATTGTGACTGGCAAGCTGCCCCAGGGTGCTCAATTTCTGCCTGCCAGCCTGATGCTAATCAAGACTTGCCCTCAAAATGGATTGGGTCTATCGCCGACACTATTGAGAGATCAGCCGGCACACTCCAGCCATCGACCACCTGATAGTTAAAATCCATTCCATAGTGCCTAGAAGTTATAAAGGCATGGATAAGGGTTACGGCAGCATTGGGAGTAAGGTAGCGATGAGGTGGGCAATGTTACAAAGGTCAAAATAAGTGGTGGATGTGGGTTTTGAAGCTCAGCTCTGGATCAAACACAATGCTAGACAGCAAGGCTGTGGAGGTTTTTGGCAGGGTTTGAACACAATGCTTTTAGTTTTCCAAGTGTATAATGGAAGGAAATTCTGGCTCATTCATGATTTAATATCAGGCAGACAGTTGCCAGCACAGAGGCAGTAGTGGGGTGGAGAGGTAGAGTCGCATGTCAACTTCGTATGTATGACAACTCTTTCCACGTCTATGGACAATACGACGGAGGGGCAGCATATAGATGAGGAAAAAGAGAGCCAAGGATTAATTTGTACTCTGTTCTTCCCCTCCGTGGTCTATCTCCACACTTACCTGTCCCAAAACAGCCTGCACATCTCCTGCAATGGCTTCTTCTCTCACTCCTGCATGGCTCCTTTACAAGTGCCCTTATTTACATGCTTCAAAGTTTCAACATCATACATAGGCACAGGTCAACTTCTATAACTATGATGATGATACCCAGATCTATCTCTCCACCATTAGCCTCAACTCCACAACTACCTCTATACTGTCTGACTGCTTGTCAGACATCAACTATTTGACCAGCCAGAACTTTTTCAACATAACTTTGGTAGACTAAAGCCTTCCTGTTTGACTTCCTCCAAACATTCAGCACCCCAACCCTTGATTTCAACCCCCTCTCTGATGGAGCCTAACTCCAGTCCCTGTTTGACTCGGAGCTGAGCCTCGAACAGTATATGCTATCCATCTTCTAATTCTATCTCAGCAACATTGCCTCCCTCTGCCCTTACCCCAGAGTCAACCTCTCCAATGCTCTCCTTGCTGGAGAGCTGCACCTACATAAACTCCAAATGACCTAAAACTCCACTAGCGGCATCCTATCGCATGCTGTCTCATTCCCCTATCACCCTTCTTCTCACCACCTCCCATTGGCTCCTTGTCCCCAAATAGATTGAATTCAATGTTTTACTCTTCTTTATAAATTCCTCCAGAGTCACCCCGCCTCCTCCTATGTGCCAGCATACGCTCTCCGCTCTTCCGACTCTGACCTTTACCTCCTCACTTCTACCACTCCACCTTCAGGAGCATAGTTTTCAGCTATCTTGGCTCTTTACCCTGGAATTCTCTCCTTAACCCTCCTCAGCCTTGCTACCTCTATCCTTGCCTGTAAAGCTTGCCAAAGCCATCCCTAATTCTTCTCCTCCTACTGCTCAGGGTCTATTTTTGTCTTTGTGAAGCATCTTGGGACATTTACTACACTAAAAATGCTACATAAATGCAAGTTATTAAAAATAAAATCCCTCTTACAGGAGTAATTCATTACTGTCTGATACTGATGTTGTGAGAAAAACAACTGAAAATAGACTACCTGGTGATAATATAAAAAAAGGTGTGTGAATGCTGGTGGAGAATTAAATGCTTTGCCACAGGGAGTGGTCGAGGCAGAGACTATTGCATCTTTTAAGGGAGAAGTGGATATATATTCTGAGCAGAGGAAGATACAGGGTTATGGGGACAGTAGGATTAATGTTGGAAGGCACCAGTACAGATAGGATGGACCAAATGGCTTCCTTCTGTATTGTAAACCTGTTTGGTGCTATGAAGTGACAAACCTACCTTAGTAACTGGTCTGCTCACAAATTCTTTAGAAATCAGTAACCATGAAACAAATGGCTGGTTTCTCCAATATGGTTTCTAACTCTCAAAAGATAGGGATTATATGTGTCCTCCACAAGCACACTGAATAACCTTTATAATTCCCATGCATGTCTCTGCATCAACATTGTAATGAATTACTTCAGCATCTCATATTATTTTTTGGCTTAAGATAGCCTCCCACGGTCAGAACAAATTGTGATGCTGCAGTGTAGTGACGTCGTTACAAACATCAGTTGATGCCAAATCCAATATAAATGGGTCATGAAGTGACAAGAGCCCCTTGTACTTTTCCCAGTGGGAGTACCTGACTTGCACATGTCATGTAGAAGATAATGAATCAAGAATCATAGTTTACTTTGGCTTATACTTAACAAATTCAAATTTTAATTCCAAGGATTACTAAATTACATTATTAATATGGATTACATTTAGTTTAAAACCTGCCATAATGTCTTTTCTAAAGTTCTTCCATACCACAAATCCTGCAGGGCGGACATAAAGGGTAAACTTTATTTTTAGCCCAATGGCACTAAAATCAAAATGTACCAGTAATCTTTAAAACTCTGAATGATTTCAGCACTGGCAAAAATTCATGTTGTTACTTAAAATGGCAAGAAAATAGCACTGGTAAATTGAATCTTAGCTAGGTTACAGCACAAGGCTTTAGTGCTCCGCAGACATAACCAAATATAGTAGGTTAGGAATTTCAAGCATTGTGGGCAAATTGCAGTTAGGTAATGAGATTGAAGCTGGCAGCAGCTGCTCTGTCTAGCACACAGTTGCCTCTCCTCCTGCTGTCAGTCATTTATTTATTTTTATCGCTGTAGTGTTTTTTTCCCCCTTACAAAGTAGTCTCAGAATTCCAGAACGTAAAACCCATCATAGTTAATTGTTATAAAATCCTAATAATGGAAAGACATAATAACCATTTGAGTGCTAAGGCTTTGAATATGGAAAGTGACCTATTTTACAGGATACATTTTTTTATCTTTTGTGTTTGTGCCAGAATGAAACTGACCTAATGGTTCTAAATGTTCTGTTTAATCCAAAACCATGTTTATAATCTTAATTTCTAATTATGTGACTATAATGCACTCACGCCTTCCTTTTACATCTAGTAATAATGCTTCAGCAAACCATCTGTCCTATCGACAAGCTCTGTAACAGTACTTGACCTTCATAACATAACATTTTACTGTTTGCAAAATAATAACTGTCATTCAAAACTGCATATTACAAACAGACAATTATCTAGCATGTAAATGTGTCTGGAGGCAATATCACTGAATGCATGAGGAAACAGCGACTAGTACAGGAAAAAAGGTTTTTTCTTACACATATTACATTTCTATGACGATAGGGATTATTTCACTGTAATGAAGACAAACATCTGAATGATAACGCCCTTCAGAAAAAAGTCTTGTAACTGTGGTGATTACTTCCCGTACTCAGTAGTATCACTCTCGCCTCTGAGTCAGGAGATTGTGGGTTCAAGTCCCACTCCAATAACCTGAGTACAAAATCTTGGCTGACACTTCAATGCAATACTGACTGGAGTGCTGCACTGTCAATAGATGCTGTCCTTTGGATGAGGCGTTAAACTGAGGTCCTCTCTACCCTCTCAGGTGGATATGAAAGATCCCATGGTGATATTTCAAAGAAGAGCAGGGGAGTTCCTGGCCAATATTTATCCCTCAACAGACATTACTAAAACAGATGATATGGTTATTATTATATTGCTGTTTGTGGGACCATGCTGTGTGCAAATTGGCTGCCATGTTTCCTACAACAGTGACTACACTTCTAGAGTACTACGTTGACTGTAAAGCACTTTGGGATGCCCCGAGGTCTGGAAAGCACTACATAAATGCAAGTCTTTCTTTTTTGCTGGAAAAATATTGCTTCACTCTCTGGAGAAGAGGAAGAGGAGGAGGCAACTTCGCAGAATTTGGATCCAGGAAAGTTCTTCTGTGTGCACAAGATTCAAGGGCGGGGAGACGCATTAAGTTATGGGTATCAAAAGAAAAAGTATGAAATTTAGGCAACTTTTTTTTTAGTAAGAGGGTGATAAAAATAAGAGGTAGAATGGAATACCAGTGGGTAAAAAAGCATGGCAGTGTTTAAAAAAAGGACTGGATGAATTCCTACTAGGAATGAGATAACACAAACTCTGTTCCCCAGCCATCAATTCTATCCCTCTCCCTAGCCATGGCTGAACCAGACTGTTTGCAACCTCTGCGTCCTATATGACCTTGTGTTGAGCTTCCGACACCATGTCCTCTCCATCACCAAGACCACCTACTTCCATCTCCACAATATTTCCCGTCTCCGCCCCTGCCTCAGCCCATCTGCTTCTGAAACCCTCATCCATGTTTGTTATCTCCAGACTAAACTATTCCAATTCTCTCCTGGCCAGCCTCCCACCTTCCACCCTCCATAAATTTCAGCTCATCCAAAACTCTGCTGCCTGTATCCTAACTCGCATCAAGTCACATTCACCCATCACCCCTGTGCTAGCTGACCTACATTAGCTCCCAGTTCAGCAACACCTCGAATTTAAAATTCTCATCCTTGTGTTCAAATCCCTTTATGGCCTCACCCCTCCCCATCTCTGTAACATCCTCCAGCCGTCCAATCCTGTGAGAAATCTGCGTTCCTTGAACTCTGGCCTATTGTACACCACCCACTCCCATTCCCTTTGCCCTTCCATTGGTAGCTGTGCTTTAGGCCCTAGGCTCTGGAATTCCCTCCCATAATCTCTCTGCCTCTCCATATCTCTCTCCTCCTTTAAGGAGCTCCTTAAACCCCATCCCCTTGACCTGTCCTAATATCTCCTTATGTGGCTCGGTCTTAAATTTTGTCTGATAATGCTTCTGTGAAACGCCTTGGGTCGTTTTACTATTTTAAAGGCGCTATATAAATGCAAGTTGTTGTTGTTGGTAATGGGCTATTTGTTTCAGAATCATGATAAGTAAACTGATGAGCGGTTTGGAAAGGTAGGCTGGATGGACTAATGGTCTTCACCTGCCCTAAATATTACGACATTATTAAGGGGTAAAAAAGCCATCATTTTACTTTTGGCACATAGAACACACATTGGAAAATAGCATACTGCCAGCCCATTATTTTGCCTCTAGTAACTTAAATGGACATGAAATCATAGGTTGGGTGTAGTAATTTTCCAATATGCCCCTTCTCATTGTGTGCCAGGAGTGCAGCAGTGGAATCTTCATCCTTTAATCCTTTTTAACTCTCTTTAGTCATCTGGCAAACTTTTATATAAATGGCTTAACCATTTTGAAACTTGCAGGGATAGACATTTTAATTGTTTTATTAGTCATAAAATTTAATTAAAATGTAAGATTTGTTTTAGCTACATTTGAAGTTCATTGCTGACTGATGTTTCCTTTCATACAGAAAAGTAGAACAGTAGTGTCAGAATGTATACGAATGATTGATAAAGCCGCACATTGTATGATACTTTGGTAGTGCAACAGGTAGTTTAACAAGGTTCTAACGGTTGATGTGTGAAAAATATGATAGAGAGATAAAGTTACAGTCCAAATCAAGATTATGACTACTATTAGGAGAGATTCACAAATATCTACAATCTTGATCGAATTCTGACCATTTAGGTTTTAAAGGGGATACCACTTTAAAAAGTGCTTCGTATTCCAAAGATTTCTCTTTTGTTAGAGACAAATGACAAGCCACTGGTGTGGTGTCATTGAACAATAGCAGAAAGGACATAAAGCTGCTAACTTTTTTTTAAAAGCTCAGATTATCTGGGGAGATATTTTCTACTTTTAGAAACCAATGTGCTAATTGCCATTTACCTAATTTTAAAAAGGAGCAGAGGAGCAGAAATACTTAGAGGTTCAGATAGACAAATCTTTAAAAGTAAGTTGAGAAATCTGTTGGAAAACAAGTCCTCTCACCAGAGGTCTGGGGGGTTGAATGTGATTAATTTCACCAACAGTGTAATGAGTGAGAATTTGTCTAAGCTTCCAAACAGTCTCTTGCAGAACATGTGTCATGATCCTTTTGTATTTGTTATTTTAGCAAAATTAACAAAGGTGTACATTTTGGTGCTGTAAAGAATTACACACCTGCTTTTGTGAAACAATAGGCCAAATCTTACTGGAAAAATAACGACGTGTTAACGACACACATTGTTTTTAATGTGCAAATTGGCCAGCAAGTTCGGGGCATTAAGAGATACGCCGTGAGTAACAAATCTCCAGACCTTGTTGGTCAATTTACTCCACTCCGCCATTTGCTTCCCACAAACGGCACCTCAGCGTTATTTTCAAGAACTTGCTGGATTTGTATATTAATTTACATTAAACTCGCCACAGAAAGTTAAGTCTGGCAATTAACAGGGCAAGTATCTTTTTTAAGATGTGATCATTATTAATGCAATGCCAATCAACCTCTTTGGCCCAGAAATTGAACAATTTAAACTGTGGACTCTCATTCCTTCAGGTGGTAAATTGTTCTTAGATTTTAAAAATGTCACATTTTAAATTTTTTTCTTACTTTTCCTTTCTGTCTCTTTTTTTCTCTCTCTCTTAATCCAATCTTTCTTTCCTTCTCTTTCTTTCTCATTCTATACCTGATTTGACTCTTAATTCACCCACTCTAATTTACCCACCTTCTCAGTCGTTCCTCTGTTTCTTTCTCATACCTTAATTCTCATTGGTTAAGGAGATACGCTGTTGGTCCCGCCTTTCACTAAGGTCCCACACTGCCCATTGCCCTCATCGAGCCATTATCAGCTCGCACTTCCAGCAAGTTACGGGGCAAAAAATGTTTGAGCTGAAGGGAGCACAAAGTAGTCTACAGGGCATGCTCCAGCAAGTTCTGTCCAATGCTCATTTCCACATAAGAGGTTTACTAGAACCCCAGTCAGGCTAACTAACCCATGGAAATAAAATTCATACGACATATTGCAGTTCAGGCTTTTAAAACATTATTTTCTCAACCAACCAGTTTCAAAGCACTTCCCATGACGAGAAAGTGCGGGTCTGACTTATTCTGCCCTTGCAAAGATATTGTTGCTTGGGTCTAATAATTAAGCCTTATTGCAGCAAATTGTGTACTGCGCTTTATGCATTCTTGCGCTATTCTCAATTACATCGATCAACGAATATTACTACACGGATCAGACTTATGTAGGCTAAAATCACTGCAATCTTTATTTACATTTAAATCAGATATACAGAAGTAAAGGTGCAAAGCATATATTACAAAATCCAAGGCAATATAGTTACACATACAACAACAGTTGTAAAATGCCTACTATGGGGAGAGCTTTCTTTTTCAGAATTCCTTCTTCAGCCTTTAAAGGGACTTTAAAAAGCTGCAAAAGTTTTTTGCCTCTTTTAGCATTCAATAGTTCTTAGTAAATGCAATGAGTCCACCTCCAGCTCAAAACTTGAATGGGTGCTGGTCTTTCCCCAGAGTATAGGGAAATGTTACATTTTTTTCTTACTTTTGCTTTCTGTCTCTTTTTTCTCTCTCTCATACAGTTTATATAGTTCATATTTTTCTTTGATGTTTTTCGAAGTATATTTTAGCAGGCAATTTTGCTGAAATTACAGATCATTTGCAATTGACAAGATGGGTGATGAGGTAACAGGCAGCTATATTGATCCCAGGAAATCAAAAAGAATGGGCTATGCTTTGCTTAGCCATTTTACATGTCATACCAATTTCAAACCACAATTCTGTCAGGGAAGCTATGCATAAGGGTGATGTCATTTCAACATACACACCTGCTGACCACCAAACACTTCAAATTATCATTTTAACCCCCTAAACATAATTAAACTCTGCATCAAGGTAACAGTGTGAGCAGATCAGTCATCTGCAAACCACCATTTTAACCTTGTAACCAGATCAACATTCAGTTGATTTGAGCTTTTAAATATACACACCTGTGACAGGATGAAATTTTCTATATTTTTTACAACAGGGTATCCATCAAAAATGTAAAACTGTTTATTTTATTGCCGATATATAGACATATATAGGTAGATATAGATATATATATCAAAGGAATTCTAAGTGGCGATTGGTGGAGGATCAATCATCCATCACATGCAGTGAATGTTCAACACTGACAGTACTAAAATGAGATTATATGGACACAATTTTCAATAAAGCAATGGTGGCCAGGTTTCTTGTTGAATCAAAGCACCAAAGCCCCAGGCTTCATAGATTTATTTAAGCCTATGTTTCTGCATTGGAGCATTAAGTGAGTTCAAGAGTGTGGCATTAATGGGCCTTGTCCATTCTACCTACAGTGCAAGTTCATTGTAACAAACTTACTTAAAGCAGACAATATAGTTTTAGTCTGGTCCTAAATAAATCTCTAATGAAACTGGCCTGTGTTAAAACAAAGCCAGTTTTACCAAATACATCCTTGACCATGAATGGGTAAATAGGTCCTCCAGTGAAAATTGTGCTCTATTCAGTTTTGATAATGTCAACCATCTGCAAGATTCAGAACCAGATCTGTTGTTGATCACATAAAGAAAAATGAATGCAATAATAGCAACCACATTTACTTGTTGTGTAAAAATAGCCCATTTAAGAAATATGCATCAGGTGCCTCAGGACTGTATTTATATACAACAATGGCAACGCAGTAATCCGGAATGAGAAGGATGGAGTATGTGAGCTGGGACATATGATTAGAGAAGATTACCGAAATAAAGCGAGGCAAGGCTGTGGAGGGTTTCGATAGTCTGGACAAATTGATGCGTTGGCACACAAGGAGCCAGTGGAGGTGGGTGAAAACAGGAGTGACGAGTGTGCAGGAAAGGACTCATGCCATGGAGTTATGGATTAAACGAGGCATGGAGATAGGCAGGATATTGAGGAAAGCATTTGAGAAATTGCTTCTCTGCCGACAGTTTCAGGTACAGGGTGGGTGAGCTAGGGCATAAGTGGACAGTAGTAGTGAAAGGTGGTAGTTATGGTGATAGACCTAATGTAGAGTAGAAACCTCGGGGTTGAACAGAGTATCAAGATTATGTATCACTGAGCTCAGTCTGAGGTTGCAGCCAGGGAGGCTGACAGATTTGATACCAGACGCATGCAGTTGCTGGCGATAGCTAAGCAGGATGGCTTCAGTTTTGCTAACTTTGAGTTGTGGTTTATACAAGATAGAAGTTAGACAAGCATTTGGATACTAAAGCAGCAGCCATGGTGGCAGAGAGGTTAGAGTTGGGTGTCATTTCAACATTTGAAAGCTTATCAAGTGCTTGTATATGATGTCCCTGAGGGGTAGCATGCAGATAATGAATGGGAGTGGGCCAAGGATAGAGACCTGGGCACACCAGATGTGATGGTGCTGTTATGGCACAAAAGAACGTGCACAAGTTAGGTGATAATTTGTCAGGCAGAAAAGTGGACAAGAGAATGAGAGAATAAAAATATTGAAGATTGTAGTTGAGTAAAGGAAAAGGAGAAAGAACAGAGATCAAATAATTCTATTTACCTATATGAAGCTAAGAAGCAAGAAGCATGGATCTCAGAAACTCTGTGCTTCAAGTTCCCTTCTCTCCCAGAGCTGGAGTGTAAGTAGGAGATCACAAATACTCAGTACAGTGAAGACTCACTTTCATGCCACACGATGGTGGGAGGGGGAAAATCAATAAAAATATTTTCTTAAAAACCTTTATGGCAGCATACTTATTTTGAGATATTTAGGTACATAAGGGAAGATTCCCTCCATGAGCTTTGTATAACAATATTGTAAACTTTTTATAAAGTGCGCATTTGTAATTTTCCTACACGTATCCCAGGGAGAAAATCTTCCCCCACATTGGTTCATACAGCATAATGCTTTAATGCTTCATACTGCTTTAAAACAATAGAGTCTGCAATTTTAATATGCTTAACAATAGCGTTAAAATGAATCACTGGGTTTTTTTGTAACAAAGAGGTTCCACCTATATATCTTTTCAAGACTACTTATTGGTACAGTGCTCAATATTGGAAAATGTGAGGTTATGCACTTTGGTAGGAAAAACCAGAGAGCAAGTTATTTTCTTGATGGCAAGAGACTAGAAAGTACTGCAGTACAAAGGGATCTGGGGGCCCTAGTGCAAGAAAATCAAAAAGTTAGTATGCAGGTGCAGCAGGTGATCAAGAAGGCCAACGGAATGTTGGCGTTTATCGCTAGGGGGATAGAATATAAAAACAGGGAGGTATTGCTGCAGTTATATAAGGTATTGGTGAGACCGCACCTGGAATACTGCATACAGTTTTGGTCTCCATACTTAAGAAAAGACATACTTGCTCTCGAGGCAGTACAAAGAAGGTTCACTCGGTTAATCCCGGGGATGAGGGGGCGGACATATGAGGAGAGGTTGAGTAGATTGGGACTCTACTCATTGGAGTTCAGAAGAATGAGAGGCGATCTTATTGAAACATATAAGATTGTGAAGGGACTTGATCGGGTGGATGCGGTAAGGATGTTTCCAAGGTTGGGTGAAACTAGAACGAGGGGGCATAATCTTAAAATAAGGGGCTGCTCCTTCAAAACTGAGATGAGGGGAAACTTCTTCACTCAGAGGGTGGTAGGTCTGTGGAATTTGCTGCCCCAGGAAGCTGTGGAAGCTACATCATTGAATAAATTCAAAGCAGAAATAGACAGTTTCCTAGAAGTGAAGGGAATTAGGGGTTACGGGAAGCGGGCAGGAAATTGGACATTAATTTAGATTTGAGGTTAGGATCAGATCAGCCATGATCTTATTGAATGGCGGAGCAGGCTCGAGGGGCCGATTGGCCTACTCCTGCTCCTATTTCTTATTTTCTTATTGTGGTTGGTAGATTCTTGGCTAACAAATCACTTGACTATTTGCATTAACCAACCTAAATTAAACTGCTCGACATTAGTCTAGTGTACTGCTGTCACTTTCACACCCCTGTCATACTTTCTGCACAACTATTGCCATGGTGAAATCTGCATTTAGCTATTGATGTTCATGGGCACGATTTTAAAAGGGAAAAAACGGGTGGGTTGGGGCTGGGGAGCGGGGGGCAATCAAAATCGCTGTTTGTGGGAGCGGGCAGACATCCCGGCTGGAACCCACACATTTCTGAATGAGACTCAGGCAAATCTGTGTGCGTACAGCAGTCACCAGAAAGTCCCGCCCCCACTTAAATCCAGCGGGCTGATAATTAAAGCAAATGTACCTCATTGAGGTACTTAAGGTGGTTTATTCTTTGTGTATTGGATAGTGAGAAAGATTTTAACGTTACCTGGGCGGCTTTCCCATGGCTTCCCATTCACGCCTGGTGTAACCAGAAGACAGGAAGGGCAGGATCAGTGAAAAATAAACTAAATAAATTAAATAAAATTACATTTCCCATTGCAAACAAATTAAATAAACATACCTTAAAAACGATGTTGTCTGGACCTTCCCCCCCCCAACTCTGATCCCGATGTCCGATGTCTGCCCTCTAATCCTGATGTCTCCACTCTAATCTTTGTTAACCCCCTGCCCCGATCTCTATCCTAACTGTTGATGAGGTCTCTCTCTCTCTTCTCACGCCCCCCCCTCCCCCGCCTCGGATGTGCAGCTCCTGTCAATCAGGCTGGCTGCTGGGTGCGAAACCCGGAAGAGGCTTTGATTGGCCTTATGAGGGTTGCAATCGCCCACCCTACTTCCCTTCCAGGTTTGCCGCCCACAAATCACACCTCCCGGACTCTTCCCGCGGCATATTAAAATTGTGCATCATATCTCACTGCAACTTTATTCGCTGTTCACGTTAAAAAAATAAATAAAGCAATGTCATCTGAATTTATTGATAAATTCTGTACCTCAAGTCTTATCAATACACTTTCTAGATTTAAACAATGCTAAAAATTAATATTTACCAGGAGAGATGCAAAGCATGATTCTGCAATTTCTACTTCAAAATGACAGTATTGCTTAAGCAAATGGTCCCCACGAGACTACAGGGACATGAATGCTATGTGCTGATGTGAGCGGGACTAATGAGACGTGGCGGGAACTATGGATGAGCACTGAACAGAACTGAGCAACCATGTAACAAGATTGAGTCAGCACATTACTACAATTGTCGGTGTGTTGTCCCATGTCCAGGCCACACATTCTGCTCATTCTTCTCCCCTCCCTAAGGTACCCGAGAAACTTCTCCTGAAGCAATTGAGTTAACTATGGAAAAAGAAGCTTCATCCTTTCAGTGCTTGGCGCAAATGTTTGTAGATTCATCTTGGGGGAAGTTGAATTTCAGACTCTCCAAAGCAGACAAGCAAATTTGATAGTTACGATACACAAGTCAAAAAGACATTCCAGCCCCTTTCTGTACTTTCTGTAATTAATTTGATCTGTGTGTTGTGCAATGACGTTACTTTTCTTTAGGGTTTTGAGTACGAGATGTCACTGTTTTGGCATGCACACTGCAGTGGAAACTTCACAAGAAGATGGGTAAAGATGGAGTTTTAAAAGCTTATGTATTAACAGTATTCAAATGTAATTCCTTGGCTGCAAAGTGCTCCAGCATGTCCTGAGGACTTCAAAGGCGCTACATAGGTGCAACTTCCTTCCTTATCTTTCCTACAATGAGATTAGCGGCCCAATTTTATGAATGTTGTAGTCTCAGTAGAGAGGCCGAGGCTCTGCACTGGGACTGCACATTCATTAAATCAACCCTTGGGCATATACTCCACCAGTACAAGTGCTGAAGCTGCAGTTCATTTTGAAATATAGGTCAACAAAGCCAACATATGAAATGAAATAAAATAAAGTATTAGTATGTGCATCTCTTACAAAGTCTGAGAGTAAGGCTTGGTGGGGGCACAGTGTGTGGAGAATGCATCGTTTCGAAGAAGGAAAACAATCTTAGCCAGTAGCTAATTTTCTTAATTCATGTAGTTTCTCTAGAATGTTAAATCCACCCTGGCTCATCTTTAACAATGTGTAGAGGATATTGGATGAAGAAGAATTATACAGAGCAAATTACTCAATTAGCCACCAGCAACTGATTGGCACCCCATCCACCACCTTAAACATTCACTCCCTCCACCACCAGCGCACCATGGCTGCAGTGTTTACCATCTACAAGATGCACTGCAGTAACTCGCCAAGGCTTCTTCGATAATACCTCCCAAACCCACAACCTCTACTACCTAGAAGGACAAGGGCAACAGGTACACGGGAACAACACCATCTGCACGTTCCCCTCCAAGTCACACACCATCCTGACTTGGAAATATATCGCTGTTCCTTCATCGTCGCTGGGTCAAAATCCTGGAACTCCCTACCTAATAGCGCTGTGAGAGAACCTTCACCACATGGACTGCAGTGGTTCAAGAAGGCGGCTCACCATCACCTTCTCAAGGGATGGGAAATAAATGCTGGCTTTGCCAGCAATGCCCACATCCCATGAATGAATTTTTAAAAAAGCTAGAGTCTAGCTGTTGTGGTGCTACACATAAGCATTCACTGACCATGACATGGGTTGCATTTTATCATGTTAGTGGAGGAAAGCTAGATTTGACCTAGCTTCATCACCTTTAGTGGTAGCAAGCTAGGAAAAGGAGCAATACTTTCTCTGTGTTCCCTACAACTGGGAATCAGAGAAGGGAAATCAGAAACCTGTCACTAACAGCACAAATGGGCCTCATGGCTATGTTGTATTTATTAATTTGTTCATCTTTTGTGTATGACTTGAGAACCAATAACCAAATAGACATGTTTAATTGGGAAAACAAAATGCAACAAATATTTAAGAGCATCACAAATACCATTTAAAATTTAATGTTAACAAAGATAATGGGGCATCTAACATTAAGGTGGTTATAAATGAAGTTTAAAATGTTGGACCGCCTGGTCACTTTTTAAACTTTGCTTTGCACCATTTGTAATTACACTGCAGCTGATGCAAACCAAGGCATGTGAGACTATATCCTCAAGGTGGTCTCGCATCCCTTCCCTAAAATCAATTTGAGCAACTTCACAATTGAATTAAACTACACTGCCTGAACTGATGCAAAACCAAAGTTGCTTCACACTGACACAAAAGTTTAGACTTTATGATCAGTGTTATTTTAATATTGGCAGTAACTCATTTAAAATAAATGGGAAGATCTAAGCTAAACTGTCCAGTAAAGATAACCCATTAGAATACACTTTCTTCAGGTCTTAAAAGGTGCCAGCCTTGGTGCAGTGTTAGCACTCTTGTCTCTGAATCAGTAGATTGAAGTCCCACTTCAAAGACTCGAGTACATCATCTAGGCTGACGCTTCAGTGCCGTACTGAGGGGGTGCTGCACTGTCGGAGGTGCATGAAACGTTAAACCCAGGCCCCGTCTTCCCTTTCAGGGGCGTGTAAAAGATCCCATGCACTATTGGAATAAGAGCAGGAGATTTCTCCCCGGTGCCCCAGCCAACATTTATATCTCAACCAGCATCACTTAAAAAACAGATTATATGGTCATAATCTCGTTGCTGTTTGTGGAACCTTGCTTTGTGCAGATTGGCTGCTGCATTTCCTACATTACAATAGTGCCTACACTTCAAAAGTACTTTGTTGACTGTAAAGAGCTTTGAGACGTCCTGAGGTTGTAAAAGGTGCTATATAAATGCAAGTTCTTTCTTTAAATATATTACAGAGAGATAGGGTTTAAAACTAAACCAGCACCTACACAATAAGTGAGTGAAGTTATCTTTCTGGAACTTGCTGACGTTATTTCCAACACTTGGGAGATGGAGGAGGAGAATCTAATCAGGTTTGCATGTGTAACATCCACAATTCTGTTTTCTAGTCCTCAATGTTACAGCCCTTATTAAACAAACAATTATTGGTCCTCATCAGAAATTTCAGGCAGAATTGTACAGCCATACAAATTTCAGTTCTAGATATTGGAAGTGACCAGAAAACCATTTTATTTGTATGTGCTATTTCAACTTTAGGGAATTAGGGATGGGCAATAAATGCTGGCCTTGCCAGCGACGCCCACTTCCCATGAACGAATAAAAAAAAACTTGCTGAGAGATTGTGGTAGTCCTTCCTGGATTTTGAGATAATACATATCATTTGGATTTAAGCTCACCCCATATAACAGGTAACGGTATAAAGTACTGACAGAATCAAGCAGCATTTTACTTAATAGCCTTTGCAAGCTTGACACAACTGGCCACATTTGTCCTAGGTCAATTAAATGAAGATGTTTTCCATGCACACAGTGAGTGACCTATCCATAGGCCATTGGCCACTGACTATATTTGGTATCTCCACAGATTTATTGGGGGTAATAGGAGGGCTAAAAAATGGTTAGCTTCCAAAAGTCAGCATCACTGATTGGGACATTAGAGAGAATTTTAAAAAATCTAGGAGAAAGAATATCTCAAGAAATAAAAACTCATGACTGCAAAACATCTGTTTATTCCAGGAACTACTATAAGCACACAACAGCACTTTCTTGATCCTTAGACTGCCTGCGGATTTTATGTCAATCGAGTATCATAAGACCTTAATCAAAACCTGATTCAGAGGAATTAATGTAAATTCTGATGGTTAGTTCTGCTTGTGTGAAACAGATATCATCTATGAGCTGAGAAATAGCAGATATCACGTAGGTCACAGTGTAATGCCTTATTTGTGCACTGGGCTGATTTCACTGCATGGAACAAACATAATAAACTAACTATGTCAGGCTGGGTCTATAAGTTATATTAATATGGTGTAATATCAAAACCTTTGTGTTGTGCTATCTGCTCAATGTAATGTTGGGAAATGTCAGCACTTTAATTGCACAACATGTTTTTTTTTATATACATCATTTTTTAAAATGAATTCAGTATGAATATTATGCTTGTTTCCATAGAGGTGGAGCAGGACCTGACAGAACCTATTGATCTGGGCCTATCACATACTGTTATGATGCATTGCTAAGATTCACCGTGGCCCCATGAGATACAATATCAAACTGGTATCACCGCAGTCCTACGATTACACTAATTGTAAAATTTGCTATCCCTGTAATTTCTGGAGAAATACTGGGCTGATCCGCATTTGATTGGATCCCAGGTCTAAGAGCTATTTATGCAAACTTCACCAGACAGAATATGATTATTTGCGCAATGGATTTAACCAATTTTGAGGCACATCACAACTTGACCAAAACTCAGGACTAGAAGCTTAAATCGACACTGTTGAAATTAGATTTGAACAGATGGTAGCTGCCTTTGATCAATGATTTGGACTTCTGATTCTCATTTCATAACAAACCTGCTTACCAACATTGGGTTCAAAAAAACCAGCAAAGGTCCCTTTCCAAGCAGCAAACCTTTCAGATTGTTCAGAATCGGCTTTTCAGTGGGCCTCTCCCCTTTTCTTTTAAAGTATATTTTTGATTCTTTATACGAAGTAAAACAGAGAAACAATGTGCAGGACATGTTAGTATTTGGGATATACTCTTTTGCTGCATAATATCATGCAGTATTACACTGTGGTGAGAAACACACCAAAGAGCAAAGAGGCTTCCTACATTATAGGATACTAAGAGACCCTCCAGTTAAGTTATTAATTGGTATACAGCTAAACAGGTGTCCCAACTATATGTGACTGCTCCATAATAATGTTTATGTGTAGTTATGCCTGCAAACACTAGGATTGGCTCTAATGCCTGTTACCACTTAAAACGTCATCAATTAGTGACTTAAGTAGATGGGGAAATAGGAAGCGAATGACCCTCTTGCCCCTATCAGGAAGTTGTCATGGCTTCTTTAAACGACCAATTACATTTAATGATTTACAAAACTAGAAATAATTTAAAGCTTGACAAACAACCTCTGGATAAATTTAACTTGCATACTGGCTCAGCTTCAGAATTCACCAGATGCTGGTGACAGAGACAGGATCTAACACACATCTTTCTAGCTAAGCAACAATAGAACATCAACTTGTCAAGATAATTTGGAATATGAAATGTGCTAAATTATTCAAAAGGCTGAATAAGCATAAACAGGCAGCACAATCAAATGGAGCTGCATACAAAGCGATGTTCGTGTGACACTTAATACATCATATCAGACTCATACTAGCACAAAAGATGAACTATTTGAATGTGAGCTGTATGGTATCAGCAATAACTGAAGACCTAAGCTGATAATTATCAGTGGCAACGTATCATTGTCCAATTTAGCATCATAAAATGAAAGAGACAAGCTTAGTTGTGCTCAACCAACACTTTTGGCAATAAATTTCTAAATACTATTAATTTAAAAAAAACAGTAATATTGTCTATCATTTCCAATCAATGCATGTACAATTTCAGCACAGTCACAGATGCAAATTGTAAACACCTGTTTTTGAAGTGCACCTCATTTGTTCCTATTTATCCATGTGGACAGCATTGATCTTTAACAGGATGATTAGCAGCAACATCTTTATATCATTAAATATATTTCAACAAAGTAATAAGTTAATACATATTCACCTTGAAAGACCAGGTCACAAAAGTGCATGTAAGAAAATGTAATCATATTTGCTGTGGTGTAAATTTTCCCTTTGGCTAAAATAATGGCCTGAAAGTCATTTTTGGAGCAATCTGTTGCTGGCAGGTCCAGGAACTGATTCTGTCTAACATCTTCCTGAATCAATGACAATGATTCTTTTTACCTCTTTCAAAAGGGTTGAAAAGGATGTCCTCCACTTAGAGTGCATCCATTCAATTTCTCCCTATGATCCATGGGATGAACACAGGTGCAGATAAAGCTTCATTTCATCCAGGCCTTATCTATTCACAACGGTTAAATTACCAAAGGAAGAAATATTTAAAACAAAAAGACAGGAATGGCATGATTACATTATGCACCCATTAATAAATGAAGTATTGTAAGAAGATTGTTTGTCACATGCTAATGTAAAGATTTATTTTTATGCAATGTTTTCATATATACAATCAAACAGACAATCAAACAACTCTTCAATGATCCAAAATGTGTTTAAAATACCACGTTAAAATCTATGGATCTTTTCAGTTTAAGAAACTGCCAAGTGTTCAGACTTGTGATTCGAATTTGAAATACTAGATGTTAAGTGCACGTCATCTTTGCATCAAGTCCATTGTGTATTACGTGTGACAGTTGCATGGAGGGAGGACTCTGACCTACACCAACCTGTCGGGCAGCACCCAGGAGGGACAGTCAAACTCATAGTGGGCATGTCTATTCATCAACATCCCTTACATAAGGACCTAGATTAATCAGTTGGCTCAAGTAGGTCTGTGAACATTGCATTTGGATGTCTTGAACATCAAGATGGCTGTTATACTGCAAGCTGTCCTGTGTAGGTCTCTCAATCATGCTGAAGGCAGACATCTGTCAAATAGCTAATGGAGAAACTCTGAAGCTTTGAACACCAGATGCTGGAAAGCATTACCTGGATGCCAGATAGGAGAATATATGCTCGTATACTCAGGGGTTAATGCCTTTGGAGAGGCAAGGAGTTGCTGCTGAAGATCTGCACTTCCAACACGTGGAATCACAGTTCAATGGGGTATGGTACATATCCACGTTGTTGTCAGGACGATGATATCAATGAACTCACCTAATATATATTGAGTTGGGCTCTGCCACTGCCATTACCTGGAATAGTTTCAAGGGTTGTTCATGCCCACAATTAAAGTTCACATCCTACCACAACGATCAAATCTACTGTACTATTTTCATTGTGTACTTTTCTTACCAAGATGTTTTCATCAAAGAAGAAAACTGCAAAGAAAAATCATTACGATCTTAAGGGTGTTGAGTGACATTAGATTCTATACCCCTTTCAAAGAAAATCGAATCACCTTTCCTCTTTTAAAGTTTTTTTAGGTAAGTTACCATTTCACACAATGGTGTAAGAATTCCTCAGATCACTATGTACATTGTCATCATAAAAGTTTCCTCTTCTATTCGAGCAATATCATTAATGTTTCAATTTTACTAAAGATGATGAGTAGAGGGAACTGCCATGAATGCATTTACAGTATTGTTAAACCTAACAGCCAGAGGAATTCGTGCTTCCATAGGAACAACAGTAGGACATTTAGCCCCTTGAGCCTGTTCCACCATTCAATGAGATCATTGCTGATCTGTGACCTAACTCCATAGACCCGCCTTAGCCCCATATCCCTTAATACCTTTGGTTAACAAAAATCTATCAATCTCAGATTTAAAATTAACAATTGAGCTAGCATCAACTGCCGTTTGCGGAAGAGAGTTCCAAACTTCTACCACCCTTTGCGTATAGAAGTGTTTCCTGACTTCACTCCTGAAAGTCCTGGCTCTAATTGTTAGGCTATGTCCCCTAGTCCTAAACTCCCCAACCAGCGGAAATAGTTTCTCTAGCTACCCTATCAGTTCCCCTTAATATCTTGAAAACGTCGATCAAACCACCCCTTAATCTTCTAAATTCCAGGGAATACAACCCTAGTTTGTGTAATCTCTCCTTGTAATTTAACTCTTGGAGTCCAGGTATCATTCTAGTAAATCTACGCTGCACTCCCTCCAAATATATCCTTTCTAAGGTGCGGTGCCCAGAACTGAACACAGTACTCCAGGTGTGGCCTAACCAGGCTTTGTATAGTGGTAGCATAACTTCTACCCCCTTGTATTCTAGTCTTCTAGATATAAAAGCCAGAATCCCATTAGCCTTTTTGATTATTTTCTGTACCTGTACCATTAAATGACATTTTAATGATCTATGTACATGGACCCCTAAGTCTCTTCGAACCTCCACTGTTTCGAGCTTTTCACCATTTAGAAAGTACTCTGATCTATCCTTTTTAGGTCCAAAGTGGATGACCTCACACCTGCCTACATTGAAAGCCATTTGCCACAGTTTTGCTCATTCACTTAATCTATTAATATCTCTGTAATTTTACGCTTCCATCTACATTGCTAACATTGCTGCCTATCTTTGTGTCATCAGCAAGCTTGGATATGTGGCTTTCTATCCCGTCATCTAAGTTGTTAAGAAATACAGCAAATAGTTGAGGCCCCAACACAGATCCCTGTGGGACACCACTAGTCCCATCCTGCCAATTTGAGTACCTGCTCATTATCCCTACTGTCTGTCTCCTGCCACTCAACCAATTTCCTAACTAGGTCAATAATTTGTCCTCAATTCCATGAGCTTCAACTTTAACTAACAGTCTCTTATGAGGGACTTTATCGAGTGCCTTCTGAAAGTCCATATAAACAACAGATATAGACATTCCCCTCTCCACTACTTTAGCCACCGCTTCAAAAAGTCAATCAGGTTCGTCAGACATGACCTACCCTTTACAAATCCATGCTGGCTCTCTCTGATCAGCTGAAAATTTTCAAGCTTTTCAGTCACTCTATCCTTAATTATAGACTCTCGTAATTTCCCGACAACAAATGTTAGGCTAACTCGTCTATAATTCCCTGGTTTCCCTCTCTCACCTTTCTTAAATTGCGGAGTACCATGTGCAATTTTCCAATCTAAAGGAATGGTTTCTGAATTGAGAGGACTTTGGAAGATTATAGTTAGGGCATCTACAATGTTTTCACCCTCTTCCTTTAAAACCCTGGAAACTATCTGGTCCTGGGGACTTGTCACTCTTTAGTGCCATTATTTTCTTCATTACTGTTAATTTGCTTACGTTAATTATGGTGAGTCCCCGTCCCTGATTCAAAATTTGTTTCCTTGGGGAGATTGGCATGCTGTCCTCTTCCTCTACTGTAAATACTGATGCAAAGTAATTATTTAACATGTCCGCCATTTCCTTATTTTCATTTACAATATACAAATCTCTATATCTTTTTTAAAAAGCACCAGTTGGTCTTGTTCCTTCCAGATTAGCTGGAGAGGCAGATGTGATAGCAAGCTTATCTAATCTGTCCAATGGACAACCTGTCAAATGATGGTCATAATGCAGAAAAGTTTTTAAGGGGCCCACATTGTTCTTGACCACCCTTTTTTCCTAATATAATTGTAACATTTTTTTGTGTTGATTTTGATTTCCCTTGCAAGTTTCTTTTCATACTCCCTTTTTGTAGTTCTTACTATCTCTTTTGTCACCCTTTGCTGTTCGTATATATTTCAGCTTGACAGCAGCATACCTCTAATGAACTGTTCACTTTTATTTTCATTGCTTTTCGAATTTTACTAATGCTTGGAAACAGAGTATTGAGTCCCTAGCGATCAAAGAGGTAATGTGAGAAGAAAACAGAAAGAAAGAGAGGAAAAGAAAGAAAAGGTGAGAGAAAAACTGAACGATTCTACAACTGCAGCTAAATTGCCCAACTTTTCTGCATTCTGACCATCATTTGACAGGTTGTCCATTGGACAGATTAGATAAGCTTGCTACCACATCTGTCTCTCCAGCTAATCTGGAAGGAGCAAGACCAACTGGAGCTTTTTAAAAAAGATATAGAGATTTAAATAGATATATATATATATATATATATATAGAGAGAGAGAGAGAGATTGCACCCAGAGAGATGAACATACCTTCACTTTTTAAGAAGATCTTAAGGTACAGTGGCATTAATGTTGCATGTACTGTTTTGCACCCGCTGTTCATGCTTCCCATTATGTGTTTGACATCCACTGCCGCTCCTTGTACATCTGACACCCTGTGTGCCTTCTCAATGCTGGTGCTTCTGATACCCAATGCCGTTAGAATTTGAATCCCTCCATGTCCCCAGTTCCCTGTCAGGGGCTGCTCTAGTTTGATACACTTCTGTGTTTCCTTCTACACTAATCTCTCTCACTCTCCTTCACAATCTACCGATTCAAAGAATTATTTCTGGCCTTATCTGGGAATTTTTGGATATGTTCCATTACACCAAGCAACAAGCTGCTTGAAAAATTGTGTTCAAGACATTTTTTTGGCCTCAGAGAATGTCTTTTTTTATATTTTAAGATTTCTGCAACATTGCTCGCTTCTGAGATCCCCTCCAGTCTGATATGCCTTGTATATATGTCCTGTGTTTGCTATTATGGTGTTGGAGTCAGGGAATGCTACCAGATGCCTTTCCTGTGCTCTAAAATGACTTTGAGCCCTACAGTGATAATAGAACAGTTTCAGAGCACAAGAGAGGTTGGGATAATACTGCCCCCAAGTCGTATTCCAACTCTTTCATTATGACAGAATGAGCAGGACCAATCAGACATACATAGGAGGCACATCAGCCTGGAGAGGAACAAAAAGGCATACTGCACTGGAAAAAAACAAAAATGTGAAAAAGTAAAAAGAACAAGGGAGGACATATAAATAGAAAAAAACCCACAACAAAATGAATTTTCAACACAATCAGGAGATACACAGCCTAGATCACGTGTGCTAAAATTTCATGGTAATGTTGTATCAATTAGCAACAGTTTTAAACAGACAAAAAAAAATACTTCAGGTGAAGTCTGTTATATTCAAAGTAAAATATAGAAGCTAATCGTGTATCCTGCGTCATTCAGCAATCTGCCTTGTTCCCATGCTCTGGAATTCCCTCCCTAAACCTCTCTGCCTCTGCTCCTCCTTGTCTTCTTTGAGGCCCTCCTTAAAACCTACCTCTTGGGCCAGGCTTTTGGTCATCCCTCCTAACACCTCCTTCTTTGGCTTAGTGTCCATTTTTTTTCTGTGAAACACCTTGGGACATTTTTTCTACATCAATGGCAAGAGAATAAACACGAGTTGTTGTTGTTGGTAGACAAACAGGAGCAAAACAACTGTTGCTATCACAAAAACAGAACACAGTAGGAAAAGGTAAGACAAAGCTATTTTCTATATATTTTAAGGAAAATGTAAGAGATAGATGTGGGATTATTTCCACTGTTTGCTACCTGTAATGAAATCACAATCGCATTTTACTGCACAACTAAACAGAGGATATCTTCTCCTTATATTTCTCTCATGGGTGTTCCAAAGCAGTGATGCATCTCAGCATTAGGATGATATATATAAACTGCACAAGCTTTGTCCCATGGTTAAAAACATTCAGTGTGACTCTCTTTAAATTGAGAATTATCCTTTAAATATTGTGGCTTTATGGTAACTAAATTGAAAGCAGCCACGATCATGTGGAAATAGATACATTTTGTTAAAAATATAGCGGCAAAATCAAAGTGTAGCATGTGCACTGTAAAATGGCAGCACATGAATGTATCCCCAAGGCTCATTTGGATATGCAGCAGTATCACCTGCACATTTTTCAGCTACCAAACAAAAATTAGATAATAATATCAATAACTTTTAAAACTGCTGGTATAACAGCTTTCGCCTTTATGCTGTTGCTTCATTACAGTCTTTAATACAGTACTTTTTTCTAAAATATACTGTTGTAAAATGAGAGGAGCAGATGTTTTGCCACAAGAGCTACCCTGAAGCTAAACCCATCTCTGAATAGCCCTAAAACAATATATGTCCGTTTAAATAAATATTAATAAAGTGCACATTTCTTGCTGCAGAGAATTTAGGTGACCTAGAAGACATTCCTAAATATTATGAATGTGCTGAAAAAAATGAAAAATTATAGCCAGTTTGAAAGCCACAACTCCCTCATAAAACTGCCTTTTCTAAAAACAAATGGCAAATATGGCTTTGGATAATAATTTTAAACAACCTGCCTTTTCTGCGTGCTACGGTTCTTGAGTACTTGTACTTAACATTTGATGTTCTACACTTTTCCTCAAGGGCATTTTGTGAGACAAGCGTTCAGATTTACATACATTTTGTTATCTCATGTAACGCAATGTCTGGTGACAGTGCGTCTAACTAGCAAAACGTATTTCAACTATATTCCTGAAGTCAATATTGATACGGTCAATTTGATCAAACTTAGGTTATTGACTGTGAACACAATTTAAATTTTTGAATGAGATATGTAAAACTTCATCTGTGGAAGAAAATCTTTTTTGGGAGGTAGCTGTACAACTGAACCAGTTTTTGATACAAACTAAATGATATTGAAAGGGGGGTACAAATTCTTTAACAGGAAATTAAATTTTGTTCACTGAAATAAGGAAAAAGGTACACAGGGTATGTTTTACAGATAGCTAATGCTTAACTTCATAAGCCATTACTACACTAATTTCATAATGTTCACTATTTCAGAAAAAGCCAATGAACCATTTAAAGATGTTCCTCATTAGTTCAGCAGCAATGTAGTAAAGTGCCTGTGTTCACATGTTTATCCCTGACAGATCGATAGCAATATGTGATCCATGTGCTTTTTGTCAGTTTTTAGCTTAGTCAATGGTCAGGATGTCCCATCTTGGGGAGGATGGGAATGAAACTCTACTTTCTGGTTAAGGCTGGACAGTCAATTTCAGCCACAAGAGTACAAACCTGAAGGCATGTGCATGATTTTGATGATCCAATCTGTCAAGCAGCACTGACATCTAAACTTGATCATTTCTACTTCTACTACCACATTATTCATATTTAAATACCAGAGGTGAGAGGATAATACATATATAGTGATAGTGGAGGAGGGAATTACATAGCTGTGAGAACCAGAGTTCAAATGATGTTACAAACTACAGGAGCAAGATAGGTTTTTATTTGTGGATATTGTAAGTTCACAAACAGTGAAAGCTGGAGTGGAATCAATGAGTATGTTACAAGCACTAGGATGTAACTAAATCACATTATATTTATATAATGTCGTTAATGTAGAAATGTTGTTTCAAGGCTTTCACAAAGCAGGAGAACTCACATCGATTGGGAGAATTAGGAGAGGTGACTGAAAGCTTCGTCAAAGAGATGGAATTTCAGGAGGCTTTGTAGGCGGAGAGGGGAATGGAAAGGTGGAGAGATTCAGGGAAGGAGTTCCAGAGAGTGGGGCTGAGAAAGCTGAAATAAGCAGAAGGTATGTGCTAAATATACAAATTTAGAAATTATATATTTCACTTCCCCATATTATAATTTGTTTTGCTATTTTTTCCATTTACTTCTCTCCTGATCATGATGATTTGTACTGAGGTGCAATTCCAGGATCCCAGAAGCCGACTGACATCTCACCTAAGAGGCTATCCTTCAAGTGCAAGCATGGTGACTGAGCATTCAGTGCATTATTCAATTCAAGGAGCCATCGTAGATGAGCTAAATCCTGCTGTCACCCAATTTCTACACAGATGTCCCTATTAGCAAATTACTGGACAGCAATCAGGAGAGGGAGCCCTGGGTTATTTTGTCCCCATTCCTATGACAAAGATGAGGTCAATTACTGTGTCCCCACCCTAGTTGACATCAGGGATTGAATCTCGGTCTTCATTGGTTTGTGTGGTTCAGTAACACTTACTCCCTGAGCCACCACAAATAATTATTATAAACTACTACTCTTGATTCAAAGTCTCTTAATTTAAATTATTTGATAATTCAATTTAATTTTTTTAGTGCATGTATTGATCAAAGATACGGTTACAGCCCTGAAAAGGGATGATGTGCTTTAGGGTTCAAAGGCAGAATCTATTTGGTTAGAGTTAAGGAGAAGAGGAGCTGTTACCCCGCTGGGCGTATACTATGGGTCACCAAATAGTGGGAAGGAGATAGAAGAGCAAATTTTCAGGCAAATTTCAAAAAGATGTAAGAACAATAGAGTAGTGATAATGGGGGACTTCAATTATCCTAATATAGACTGGGTAAAAAACAGTGTAAAGGGCAAAGAGGGAGAGGAATTCCTGAAATGTGTACACGAGAACTTTCTTGATCAGTATGTTTCCAGTCCAACGAGGATGGAAGCAGTGCTGGATCTAGTTCTGAGGAATGAGGTGGGGCAAATGGAGCAAGTTTCAGTGGGAGAGCATGTTGGGAAACAGTGACCATAAGGTTAGGTTTAGAGTGGTAATGGAAAAGGACAAGGAACAATCAAAGGTAAAAATACTTAACTGGAAGAGAGCTAATTTCAGTGAGTTGCAAAGGGATCTGGCCCATTGTGGATTTTGCTGATTTTTCATTCTTGTTTCAGATCTTTATTCAGGGTATTCATGATTTAGCTTACAATGACAATTTTACAAGCAGCCCCAGTTGGCATATTACCAAACTTGAAAATGCACAAGAAGCAATGGGGTAGATTTACGCCAGTTTGGTTTTATCAGTGAAATCCGGCCGAACCAGCGCAAAGGATTGCGGAAAATTGATTTACATTGGGCATAAATTATGTCCAGCGTAATTCGAGTTTCCATGATTTTTTGGCACTGGTTCAAAAATCATTGCGCTGAAGCTGACCCTGCCAACAAAACTGGCCATGGCCCCCCCCCCGATCAAAATAATGAGGATGACGAGTTTCCGCCGATTGCACCCGTTCGAGGAGGGTCTTCAAATTAAGCTTGTTTTCTTAGGCACACAGTCACTAGTAGGCATGTTTTTAGATAGTAAAAAAAAATTACCAAGAAACTAACTAATGTACACCAATGAAAGTAGCAAATGGATCAGTATAGGTTTTTAAAAATCATTTTAAGTGATTTAAAAACAGGTTACTCGCAGGTAGAGGACTGGACGCCCTTATTGAAAATATTTATTTTTGGCAAACCCATTTTCAGCTGTATTAATAAAACTGCACCAGGATACCACTCTCAAATACATCAATGAATATTTTTTATTGCGAAGAGAAAAAAACGATTACGCCCTATTAAGCTGCCCAATTGTGCTGGAAGATTTTACATTTGTGATTATCCAAATGCTTTTAGCGGAAACAACTGTAACCTAACCGGTGCGATTTTCAGCCGCAATTTGTGCCCAATTACTAATTGTGCCCAAAGCAGAAACTCTACCCTATATATAGTACTGTATGACAAAAAAAAACATGTAATATGCTTATGGGCTCCCCTGTGATTCAGCGAGTTGGGAACTGAGCTATACTAACCAGAAGCAACCCAAGTTAGCTCCCAGATCTCTGCTGATTTAGCTGATTTCAAAAACTGGCATTAAGTGTAAGCATACTAGTAATCTTCCTCCAATACCACAAAAGAAATATGAAATTCCCCTTTAAAATCTAAAAAAGAAGTCAGATTAAGCCTGTAGGACTCTGAAAATTTCTATCCATTATTTTGATGCACCAAGTAGTTCAAATTTTCCCATCATGTACTTCAAACATCTTAGTGATGTATTCCCTGAAATGAATAAAGTATCAGAAGGTGAAAGTTTATGGCCAGGGTTAGTACAAACTAGTAATTTTCCATTTTCTTTTGACTGCCTTTAAAAAACACAGCCAGGTTCACCCAACAAATGTGAGCTAAGAATGAACACTTTGACATTATTTTAATAGTAGAACTTACTTCCATCACTGAGAAAAAACACAATACATGCCTCGATTACCCAGGCTTGGCTGCCTCATTCGCTTCCTCATTCGGACTAAAGCACTTAACCTTCTATAGAGAATTTTCACGCTTCATTTTCCATTCCATCAAGAATGAGATGAGAGTAAACAAAGTGTGTCTCTGTATGAACACTGTCATCTACAGCATATGAAGCCATCTGGCAATAATGTTGAAAATATAATTGATTTTAACAGATCAGGTGGGTCTTGGGTCTCAACTTAATCACGGAATTTAAAAAAAGATCTATATGTAGTCTAACAACAATATCTTTAATAAACTCTGACATGATAATTTCTTCAATATTTGTATCATACCCTCACTCAAAGTATTAATTTTCTGTAGATTTTTTTTTCTATTTCAATACTTCAACTAGATTGAAAGACATAAACGAGATAAAAACACATTCAATATAAATAAAAATTCAGTCCATAAGATTATTATTCATAGAGTTTTTTTGGATACTAATAATCATTGCAGGCATCTATTAATTGACATAGGGCCTGAAATTATGCCATAGAATACAAACATATGAATATGTGATGCCTCTGTCCGAAATTTCTCCCTTTGCTATTTCAATGAAAGTGTCAACCCTTTTATTATAAACAGATTAGTACCTCTGCTAAAATAGTAGAAAGAAGAATTTCAGATGAATACATTGAGCATTTGTATATTTCTATCACGTGGTTTAATTTCAGAAACATACTGTTTCTTAAATAAAGGTTGTCCGAGTTCAATACAATATGATGTACTTTCTCTTTCATTGTATCCTTCCCAGTCATGATTTAAGTAAAAAATATGCTACTATCCTAGCAACTTCTGGGTTGAAACTGTACCTTTTACAAGATGCTATACTATCAAAGCAACATCAAGAGCCACTACACTACCTTTTTTTGCATCCCAAGATCTGAACCAACTCCTGTTTCCATTGTCTTCAGTTTTCACTGGCTGCTCTACTCCCTTGCCACCAATACCTTCCTTCTCCCCACTACTGTCTCAGATTCAGCCAGATTATTCACAATTCTGGTGTTCAATTCAACCCTGAACTTAGATTCGGTACCCATATCCCTTCCACTGCAAAGACAACTTATTTTTAACTCTGAAACGTTGCCTATCCTTGTCCCTTTGCCACTAAAATCCTCAATAATGTCTTCATCACCCTCAGACTTCACTTGTCTAATGACATCCTTATTAGCCTTACTTCCTCCAGCCATTACAAACTACAACTTATCCTATCCAACTCATCCATCACCCTGTTCTCGCTGACCTCAACAGAATGAATTTAAAAGCCTCATCCTCATCTTTAAATCCCTCCATGGCCTATCCCAAAATATTTCTGCAACCTCCTCTGATCTTATAAATTCCCCCATCCGAACACTCCATCAGTCTGACTGACTTTTTGTGCTCTCCCCTTGTCCCACTATTGACAGACGAGCCTTCAGCCTCCTGGGTCTTACTCTGGACCCCCCATCCCCACCCATAAACCTCTCCATTTCCCTCTCCATTAAAAATCCTTTTCAAAACCCATTTCTTTGGCCAAGGTTTTGGTCTCCCCTCCTTGCCTCACTGATCCTGGCTGGATGTCAGTTTTCCATGTGTCTGCCAGTGAAGTGCCTTGGCACATCCTTTATGTTAAATGCACTGTATGAATGCAAGTTGTTATTGTTTGAAGCTGCATGTATACAGGAAATGTAAGGTAAAACTTTCTTGCATTCCACATAATCAACTGGTTCTGTTTCTTACAAAATTACAATTCAAACACCTCTAGAGAACCACTTTAAATTTGAAAAAGAACCAGTTCTTTTACACTAAAATTTATGCAATTGCTCCTGCTTTGGCATTTCTTCATGTGTCAAACCAATCTAGGTTTCTATCAGTATGATAACAAGTTGTATAATATAAGTTGATTTTAGCCATGTTTGTATACAAGAAGACTGGGAATACCAGTAGTTATAAGTTACTATATAAAAAGACTAGCTATTGTCTGCAACTGTTCTGCTGGCAAGTATTTTTATATCTACTCATCCGTCACGTCTACAGTTCAATAAATATTTGCTCCCCAAATGGCTCAGAGGTAAAGTCTCTGAGCCTTATAAATCAGGTAGGTTCTAAATTCGATCTCCAGTCCATCTGAGTTAGCTGATCTCAGTCAGAGAGGATTAGGCTACAATTGGCCTACGTGCCTTCAGAGGCGCAAATTAGCCAGGGTTCCTGTTCCTTCATACATTTCCTCATGAGTGAATTATGAAAAAGTGGATGTTTGGACCTCAAAGCTTTCATAGCAGCAATCATGAAAAGTGTTCCTATTACTGTGTCTGTGGCCAGCGTTTCGGAGATCAGATCATCTCTGCAATTGCCATTGATGTTGCTCCCTGCAGAATGGCAGACTGCACTTCACATAACCATCCCTCCAACAAAATCATACCAGGTTTCATTGCTGTGACTATGGAAACAAATAACTGCTCAGCATGGACTACATGTTCTAACATTCTCCATTTGAAAACAAACTCACTGGGGTTGTATCCCCAGGAATATTAGAAGAGGCAGTCAGCATAACTGAGCTCTGCCAACAATTGCTGCACCTTCACCAATCCCCACCTTTGGTCCCCCTTCATCATCAGTGCCTATACTTTCTCATCCGCATCACTGCCTAATTGTCACAAATTGTCGGTGCTGCTGCTTAATGAGTGTGTGGTAATGGTTCATGCTTTGCTGACTTGTGCTCTTGAGGTGTGCACTGACAATCATTTGTTCTCCTTACTCTGTGAAGGGAGCAGACGGGTCATTATTGGTACATAAACACATTTGTCAATTTGGTTGTTACAAGATCATCACATGAACTATTAAGTAAATAATCAGTTTGTATGGAGATGCTGATGTAACACATGGTTAATATGGTAAAGTTCACACCTCCAACCGCAGCTGATACAACTCTATTGAGAACCTTCCTTCAAAAGAATTCCGCAGTTCACAATTCATATTTAGTTAAAGACTGGTAGAGTCCAGCATCTATTATGTTCCATGTCCCCCTATTTCGTTTGAATTTAACCTTCAAACACAAGAGCATTGTGAATTAAGGTGGGGTGATTTCAGCCATTCAGTTCCTTCTTCCAGTATATTCTCTTTGCCATCATTGCGTACATAGTGTGATTCACATAAACCTGCTGTTTTTACTTGTACTAGCTACCTTACAACATTGTTCTGTGCAAGTACATCATCATTTGCATATGCCTACAACTATGATTTTCCTTCACCTCCAATCCCGTGCTGTGACTTCACAGTAATATTCTTGCTTTGCTTTGATGTTCTTTCTAAAGTTGTGAGCTTCTTAAGGACCTCCAAGAAGTAGTCAACACCGAGTTCTTAGGTCGGTGACGTGCTGCCATGTAATTTGATTACAGGGCTTGCTTGCGGGATGGACCAAAAAGTTCATTCCATTCCTCCATTATGCAGTCTTCAAGGACCCGATCAGTTAGACAAGACTTTCCAAATATGCCGCCAAGCCATGATGCAGAAACACTGGTTTTCATCTTTTATACTGGTTAAGTGGCTGACTAATTGCTTGAGAAGCATTCCACAATTATCCGTGCAGTTGCATTGCGAGTGGCCATTCCCCCTAATGAAAATGTATTGCATGAAATCGCTTATTACAAAATCATCTGCAACTATCATTCTGTTTGCAGGTCACAAAAATCTATGAAAAAAGCATTGAACTGTTTTTCTTGAAAATAAAAGAAGACCCTGCAACACCAATGGGGCCTCACATCTGAAAATCACAGGTGTGCTGCCTGCAATTTTCCATCCATGGAAATCAAAGTACGTCCAGCTGACTGCTGTGTGCCAGCTTTGGGTCTTGGAAAATTTCACCCAATCCTCCTCTTTTAGCCATCCCTAGGTGAGATGTGGGTTAAAAGTGTGGATTCCAAAAGGCCAACTGTAAAACATTTTTATGGTTCTTTAGTGTAGTGAGTTACAGCTTTTAGGAGTGTGACTTAATGAGAACGCAAAAGTTTTAAAATAGTCATTGAAATGAGTTTTGTTGCTCATGTATTACACATACTGTGAATGCTGGTGAAGACAGCATCTGTGTGCCTGTATTGCACCGACAGATAAATTGGTGTTGCATCATTTTCTCACATAATTTCAAGTCTGATTTACCTTTTGCGGAAAAGCACACAATTTATAAATACTAGAATTGATTGTGGCGCTGGTACACACAGCACTTGTGTTACATAGTGTACAGAAAATGTAAATTACAATAAAAACTGCAATACTGGCATGTATGATTCTATATTTCATGGCAAAATACAGAACACAATTTCAAGTGACATTTTAAACATTTTATTTACTGCTGAATCATGCCCTTAGTGAGAGAAAGAATAATTAATTATCTTTAATAATAGCAGTGTTTAGGGGGGAAAAAAATCTGTTATAACAGGCCAAATTGATTGTACAGATCTCAGCGGGGCAGAATTTCATTCCATGCAGTTAGCTATTAAAAGCGGGTTAACAAGAAGTTAGAATGGCCCAAACTTTTGATCCTGTTGCAGTAGTGTGTGTGATTTTTCTCGACAATGGAGGGTGACAGGCAGCAGCATAAGGCAAGGTTAACTAATAATTTGTAGTGGAGGCTGTAACAGAGAGGTGAAGGGACATCTTTGAGGCACAGTGTAACCCACAACAGAGAACACAAGCATGGCAAACCATAAAAACCATGATGAATGCAGTGTCCATTACAGGAAGTGCAAAAGAAGTACAAAAGGGAAGTATGAAGGTAAGCATTCATAGCAGGGATTATGGTTGCCCATACATGGCCTCGATGGACCTTTGTGGGAGCTGTAAAGTACCTCCGAAGGAAGCGAGGCTGCTAATTCACCTAGATCAAGATTGGTACTAACCATATCTTGCTGATCTACAAGATTGTGCATACTAAAGCTCCTCCTCTGTCTATATATTGCTTAACAGGTTAAGTTGTTGTTTAATAAAAGGGTTTAACAGGCAACTGGAAGTAGGCCCCTTCTCCCAAATTCCCATGTTAACATGCTTGAGGAGGTAATTTGTCAACATGATAGGCAATGAGACCTTAGAGGATGTAAGTGACATCGAGACATTGTGCAGTCCTTGACATCAAGGCAGCATTTGACCGAGTGTGGCACCAAGGAGCCCTAGTAAAATTGAAGTCAATGGGAATCAGGAGGAAAACTCTCCAGTGGCTGGAGTCATACCGAGCACACAGGAAGATGGCCGTGGTTGTTGGTGGCCAATCATCTCAGCCCCAGGACATTGCTGCAGGAGTTCCTCAAGGCAGTGTCCTAGGCCCAACCATCTTCAGCTGCTTCATCAATGACCTTCCCTCCATCATAAGGTCAGAAATGGGGATGTTCGCTGATGATTGCACAGTGTTCAGTTCCATTCACAACCCCTCAGATAATGAAGCAGTCCGAGCCCGCATGCAGCAAGACCTGGACAACATCCAGGCTTGGGCTGATAAGTGGCAAGTAACATTCGCGCCAGACAAGTGCCAGGCAATGACCATCTCCAACAAGAGAGAGTCTAACCACCTCCCCTTGACATTCAACGGCATTACCATCGCCGAATCCTCCATCGTCAACATCCTGAGGGTCACCATTGACCAGAAACTTAACTGGACCAGCCATATAAATACTGTGGCTACAAGAGCAGGTCAGAGGCTGGGTATTCTGCGGTGAGTGACTCACCTCCTGACTCCCCAAAGCCTTTCCACCATCTGCCAGGCACAAGTCAGGTGTGTGATGGAATACTCTCCACTTGCTTGGATGAATGCAGCTCCAACAACAATCAAGAAACTCGACACCATCCAGGACAAAGCAGCCCGCTTGATTGGCACCCCATCCACCACCCTAAACATTCACTCCCTTCACCACCGGCGCACAGTGGCTGCAGTGTGTACCATCCACAGGATGCACTGCAGCAACTCGCCAAGGCTTCTTTGACAGCACCTCCCAAACCCACGACCCCTACCACCTAGAAGGACAAGAGCAGCAGGTACATGGGAACGACACCACCTGCACGTTCCCCTCCAAGTCACACACCATCCCGACTTGGAACTATATCGCCATTCCTTCATTGTCGCTGGGTCAAAATCCTGGAACTCCCTTCCTAACAGCACTGTGGGAGAACCTTCACCACACGGACTGCAGCAGTTCAAGAAGGTGGCTCACCACCACCTTCTCAAGGGCAATTAGGGATGGGCAATAAATGCCGGCCTCACCAGCGACGCCCACATCCCATGAATGAATTTTTTAAAAGCCCATATATCCTGGTTAGTGTCCCAGGTAGCATGTATTTAATCTATACAATAAAGAAACATTTCAGCTTGACCCATTGCATGTGGCTGGCAGTCCTACAGCCATAGAGATAAGAAAGCATGTGAACTCATAATCTACATTTTCCAAGTATGCATTGGTGACGAGGAACCTCGCTCATTATCAGTGGACATCAGAAAATGGGAACTGCGATGCCCGCAATTTCCATTCAGTGTCACCAACACGTGTTCAGAAATGACTCTCATAATATCCCATCTTTTCTCTATCAGAGACAACAGAAGGGAAGTCAGAACCAAGTCCACCTTGTAGACGACCTCCCATGATGCACCCAACATTCACAGCAATTCAAGCAAGTACCATGCCAGATCACTGTGAGCATTGGGTGACAAATGGACAGAGATGGAGGCTGAGAAAGAAGGGACAGCTATCAAGGGTAAAGGTCTTCATAATCAGCTGGCTATGCAGTGATGCTAAAGGATTCAGATCTCACTGCATCAGGTTTGAAAAGGAGGATGTTACTTATGCCGAGTATTGTGCCACTTAACTCGCTGTATTTCATGCTGGAAGGTAGTATGTGTAGTGTGCTTGCACATAGCTCAGAGACCAACCTTCCAGTCACTATCACACAGAGTATGTGTGTGGTGTTGGTACACTGCAGATGACAGTCAAAGATGTGATAGTCACCAATTTCAATGCACTTAGGGCAAGATTGCAGACAACCTTTAAGGAGGGATGTATCACTCTGTCCTCACACGTAGCTCGGGTCATTGGCAGGACGTATGCTTAGGCAGCCAGGTGCATGCATGCATGTATGCATATCATATCTGTTCTTTTGTCAACACCAAAAAAGCAGAAGCCCTTGACTCTGTGCAAGTAGCCTCTGATGTCCTCCCAAAGCATATTAAGTCTCTTGATACAGGATATGGCTGAAACAGATGCCAGGCCCTCAAAGGCATGAGCACATAGAAGTAGCAATGCTCACACAACTTCAAGATACACAGCATACTTACATATTTCTTCCAGTGAGATTTCACACAGGAGAAGAGCATGAGGTGGAGGATATTGTAACACATGATGCACGAACAGACAGCACTCCCTCACATTATGGTACTCGTAGGGGTAGATCACATAATGTAGGTTGCCCGTTGTGCAGGGTCCTTGCATTATTGAGTATGTCACCTATGCCCACCTCCACCTCCAATGCACCCAGTTCTTCATAATGTAAGGGAGGTGTGCAACGTGTGGCTGGGGAACCTCTGCACTGAAAGGTTTATTATACTTTATATATATTTTATATTGAATATATATTTTATTTGAATAATGGAGCATCCCAATAATGCGATTGCAAGATGAAAGCAGCACCTTATTAAATGAATGCTGCTGGGGAAGCCTGGTGCCTTAGTTAGGAATGGTAATTTTTTTTTGCTCATCTGTGAATTTCTGTACTTAGTCTTAGTGATTCTCTTCTGCCATAGGGAATCTTGCACAATGCACTAGGTGCAACATTAAAATATTCAAATTCACATTGTGAAACAGCTCAGGTCATTTGGGAACAGGCACATGCAGTGCCCAACAAGCGGCAGACCTGGCTGTAATGCACAGGGACCACATTGTCAGCCGCTATTCAATTGTTATCTTATCTAGCTCCATTTGGTCCCCTCTCAGTTGTTTCCTGTCAGTGCTGAAATGCCTAAGGCTCTCCAGTCTTTCCCCATAACTCAAGTCATCTGATATTAGGGCTCAGTCTCATGACTTGTCTTTGCACCTTCTCCAGGAATCAAATTTCCCCCATGTCGCAATTGGACACAACAGTCAAGGTGTGATCTGCCCAATCCTGCATGGAATTTCTGCGAACTTGTACTCTATTGTCTTGGCTGCATAGTTTCGCATTCTCTTTATTCTGCCAATTGGTGTACTACATTGATCAGATATATTGAGCTTCAAGTCTCCTAATATCCAAAGATCTCTTTCAATTTCAATCTTAACTATTTCAACACTACTCACAAGTAGTCACGCTGCCCATATTTTCCCTTGTGTGCAGTACTTTATACTTCTCCGTATTAAATTTCATCTGCTTCTGTTCCACTCACTTACTAATTTTGTCTGACTCACATTATTGTTTCTGGGCTGTCTCCTCAGAATCAACTGGTTCTACCGGTTTGCAATTATCTGCAAATTTGACCAGTTTACATTGAGATTCTTAGGGCCCCATTCTATCCTCACTATCATGCACTGCTTTCTATCTTTCAGACAATTTCTTATCCATTTCCATTTACCATTATGCTTCCAGATCTCACCTTGAATGTGCACCACATCAGCCTTTCCCTGGACATTTGTTGAGAGCTTTTTGCAAGTCTAGGTACACCATATCGTTGAGCTTTCTATAGATCACCTCAAAAAAACTAAGGAATTTTGATCAGACAGGATCTTTCCTATCTGAAGTTGTATTGGTTACTATTTACTGGGATATCATCATACAGGGCTCAAGTTTACTCCTGATAATTAGTTCCATTATTTTACCAGTTTGTGATGTGAAACTAATGGATCTGTAATTGTTGGATCTGTTTTGTCACCTTTTTTGAATATAGGCATTGCATTCCAGTTTTCAACCTCGTAACACCTCGCAACCAGCATTCACCAACTCCCTCATAATGACCACCAAGACTTCACAAATCGTATCTCTTGTCTCTAGGATAAAGATCATTCACCCTGGAGACTTATTTGTTTTGAGTCTTTTTAGGCTGTTTAGCACCTCCATCTCACTTATGGTTAAGTCATTAATTCTACTTGGATTATCACCATTTATGAAGGGCGCGTTGCTCATGTCTTCCCTAGTGAATAGTTGGAGGAAGCAATCATTTACTCTTTTATGCTCATCCTCAGTTTCTGCATCGATAATATCCTTTAGGATCTCACTCTCTAACTGCTTTCTCACTGTTGTAGTGCATTGGAATTTCTTACTACTATGTTTTATGCTTATTTCCAAGTTCTTCGTTGCCACTCTGATCACCCTTTTAACATGTTTCTAAATGTTTGTATATTTGTCCCTGTGGACCTTTTCACCTTTCTTTTTGTAGGATTAGTTTCTCTTTCTCATTTTGCTTCTGGTTTATCTTGTTTCTTTATTCTATGTGTGCTAATCCTAGGTATGTATTTATCCTGCATGCACAGCAGCATTCCTTTAAAGGTATTTCACTTCTTTCTTACTGACAAGAACAATCACCCCAATCAATTTTCTTAAATTCTTCCAGTCTTTTTAAAATTATATTGCCTGGCTACTGGTCCTAGGTATTTCTGATTCTCAGATCGTGCTGAACTTGATTAGTTTGTCACTATCCCTCCATATATGTTGGGACTTCCATTTCCTGTATGTTTTCTGGGTCAGTTAACAATACCAATGAGTCACTTAACCATAAACATCTGAAAGTTCATTAATCCACCTGTATGTGATTGCCCTAGAGAATGATCATATGGTAACAAAGAAAATCCTGTTCAGCAATGATCTGCTACAGTAGAGCATCACAAAGACATCATTGATGGGGTAGGACGGCCCTCAAATATACCGAGGATTACATTCCCAAGATGGTGAATGCCCTGACAATGTCTTAATGGAGCCATAAAGAAATGAATAAGAACCGACATGATTTAGTAAATAGTACTAAAGTATGACATAAACAGGACATATATGCATATTAAGAAAGTGATAGTTGTAAAATATATATGCAAAAAAAGGTTGTATAACATAGAATTTACAACACAGAAAGATTCTGCCCAATTGGCCTATGCCAGTGTTTATGCTCCACACAAACTTCCTCCCACCCTATTTCATCTAACCTTATCAGCATATCCTTCCATTCCTTTCTCCCTCCTGTACTCATCTAGCTTCCCCTTAAATACATCTATACTATTCACCTCAACTAATGCATGTGGTATTGACACAAGGAAATGTTAATATGAATGTAACAAGTAAAATATTAGAAGTAAAAATAGCAAGGCTAGATCATATTACAGGGAGAGAACATGTACAGCAGGAAGCAATTTCCATGGGCCAAATCACTATGGCCAGGATTTTGACTCGGAGCCAGGAAGGGGCCTGGGGGGGGGGGGGTCAAATCGCGGACGGGAAACCCGGAAATTAGGGTTTCCCAGACGTCCTTACGATTTTGACATAAGGTCGCCTTTTATTTTTCCCGTCCAACAGGCCGGCCTGATTGCCAGGCTGGCCTCAGTCAGATGGGAGCAGAGCAAGGAAGAGCAAGGCACGTCGTAAATTGTAAGGATGGGGTGGGGGGTGGGGGGAATGGGTAGGCACAGGGGCATCGATGGTCACGGGGGCATCGATGGGCATTGATGGGCATGGGGGGTGGAGTTCAGTCACCGGGGGAGTCAGTCATGGGGGGGGCGGCGGATAGGGGGTCAATTGTGTGTCAGTCACTGGGGGGATCAGTCACTGGTGGAGGAGTGTCAGGATTGGGGGTCATCGCGGTGGTCCGCGATCGTTGGGGGGATCTGTGATTGTTGGGGGGGATCACTGCAGGTAGGCTTGTTGGGCTTGGGGGAAACACTCCTGCTCCTCCGGGCCCACAAGCTGTGCTATAAAGGCACTTACCTGAAGTTTTGGTCCTTCTCGCCCCCTCTCACATCGCACGAAGGAGAAGGCCCGGGAATTCAGGCCCCCACAGGTTGCAATCGCAAAACCTTTCAAAATGGAGGCTCGCAGCCTCCTTGAAAGGTTTTAGTGACCAACCTGCCTCCTGGGAGCGGGTTGGTTGCCCGCTCCTCGTTCCACCCTGGTGAAAACCGGAAATGGGTAGGTTGGAGCAGGTCTGAAATTGTTGCAATTTTCAATGCCCCCCGCCCCAAACCCACCCGTTTTTCACAGTTAAAATTCTGCCCTAAGTCTCCCTATTACTTTTATGTTAAAAGCAAAAATTGAGGAGGAAAGGTTGAGGAGGAAGCACAGGGTGAGGAAAAAGTTGCAATGGGCATAGTTGATGATGGGCCAGCTGAACCAGGGCAGAGGCCCAGTATGCAAAGTATTCCTATTGAATTCTATGGACTTACAGATTTTAGTGGGCCTGCTTCGGAATGGAGGCTTGATCATATTGAGTTGTTGCTCACTTGCACTCGACACTGGAAAATGGTCAGGGAGAGTGGAGGAGAGTAAGACCCAGGTCTCAGTTATACTCTGCAATCTCCCTTGAGTGATGTCATGGAAGAACTGACTCCAGAGATATTGGCTGGAAGATCCCTGTGGCATTAAAGTTGAGGGCACTGCTGACTTTCACTGCCATTGATAATGCTTTACAGACAGCTAACTGTCGCTGTAGGTCTATATGGACCAGATGGCACACTAGAGGCACAGTCTTCCTGGTAAGTTGGTGCACTGCTCGTCTTCCATGCCCATATAATTGAGTCTGTTGCACTATACTTGCTGCCTGGAATAATCAAGTCATAATACTTCTATATCCTTTGCACTCCCTTGTCACCCTCACCTTCAGACCTGCTGCACAATAATAAAACAATCAATACAGCTACACTCTCTAATAAAAACACTCGTGTAATATTTACTTATGCCACTGCCGTGGTGAGGTTTCAAAATGTTCTCGTTCATTCAGTTCACTAACACAAGATCTGACCCAGAGTAAAATACTCACTTTTCAATTTGACTGTGCAGCTAGAAGTTGATATATGAGTTAATCATTAATGACCTTAAGAAAGTCTTAACAAGCAAAAAAATTTTCATACTTTTTGCTAATGTTTGTTAATCCATTTTTGGAGAGGTAGGAATGGTCAAGGTTACACTAAACACAGATGAATAATCCATTAACACTTAACATTTTTACCTGCATTCTACTTTACAGGATTTTCAATATGGTAACCAAGCATTTCTGAAGAGAAATGAAAAGCACCCAAAACAACGAGGATGCCCTATTTGTAAAAGTGTGAGTACTATCTCATTGCTCTGTTTCACTCATTGTACTCAGCAGTGTAGAGCAAGTATGAAGAATGTAGAGGAAAAAATGATGTTGCATGACACAGCATAGTTACGGCACTACAGCCATTTCCTCCCACAGTTGTAAATGAATGGCATGAAAAGCATTCCCACTACCACATGGTAGAAAGACAACATGCAGTAAACAACAGCAGGAATATTCAGTTAATTGCAAACTACGTAGCTCATCCATTCTCTGTCAATGTCTGAATTGCTTGGTTCAATTACAATTTTGCATCTAGCCCCTATATGCCTGCAGTGGCATTCTATGAAGTAATTTTATTCTTTCTATAATCATGCTCAGTTATCTTTGCAGCACAATAATGACTTTTCACTCCATCATATAAATTATTGAGATTTTGTAACTACTTTCATCGTGGAACTAGTTTGTGACGCTCAGTTGCTGTGGCGGGCGTAAGTCCCTTCAAATTTAATACCATTACTATTTGAACTCCTGTGGTGTTGTTCACAGCTACAAGTTAAAAAAATTGTCCTTTGTCTTCCTGTAACTGTAGGGGCAATTTTAACCCTACACTTTCAGTGTAAACTAGGCACACAGGTGGGCAGTTAAAATCGCCCATGGGACTCAGCTGCCAACGTTCTGCACTGATCCTGAAGGTTCCGGTTTTAACCTGCTCTTATGAGCAGGTGAGAGGGACACCCGCCTGAAACTAGCACTGCCCTTCTTTAAATACGCAGATCACGTTCCGATGACATCATTGGGGCCCGATTGCTATTTTAACCAGAGGTCTGCACGGGGAAACCATTGTGGCTTTCCCTCCCCCCACCAGACATTACACTCCTACCCCCCAGTCTCGGGCGGGAGACTGACTGAAGCTATACGGATGAGGTCCAGAAGTTAAGATCTCCCAAGCCTCATGCTGCCAAGGTCGGGACGGTTTGCTGCATTCCTCAGCTCCTGCCTGCCTGACTCCTGCCCAAAGTTAAAATCCAGGCTTGCTTTTCTGATTTTTCTTCATTCTAATTTTCCTGTTCCCTTCTCAATACTGGTCTTCCACTTTTTCTGTCTGTTTCTCTTTCTATATACCTCTCACACAATACTCTCATTTCGTCACTGTATTTCTGTCTTCTACTCGTTATTCTCCTTTCAATAAGCTTCTCCTTGCCTATGTCTCTTGTTGCTCCCTGTATGGCGCTCACAGCTTTTGTCTCTCACATTCTTATGTGCTACACTCTGTATGCCTCTCGCATACTTTGCTCCTTTCCTTCTATATAGCTTTCTTTCTTTGTGCCTCTCTTGGAGGACTGGCAGCAGATTTAACATTCTATTTCTGATAGATACAGAATTGATCTCATTTCTCCTTGGGCACAAAGCTGTGGCTCTCTTCTCAGGCATCAGTGTAATCTTCAAACTCCCTTCAAACCACCACAGAAACACTTCAGTCAAATTAGAGAGTAGATCACACTCCTATCGCCATCAGGACTAGCATTTCTCAATCTTACCTTTAATACATTCTGGCTGTTTTTATTTATACTTGTCTCTTATAAAATCAAAAATTAAGTTTGGAATTTTAGGGGAAAACCAGTATCCATCACAATCCTGCACCAGTCCTGATAGTGCAGAGACTCTACTTGTTCCTAACCTCTTCTTACTTGTTTACGTTATATACGTCACTTGAAACAGTTATATACTACATAAATGGTTTTAAATAGTGCGATGAATGGTGAACTGTCATGGCAAATACTTGGGAGGAGAGGCCATGTTGTGGTTCCTGGGAGTTCCTCTATTCAAAAATGCCCTGGTGGCTCCTGAGAATTCTAGTTCTGGGGACACCAATGGAGAAATTTTGTCCGGTTGCCTGTCAGGGGATGTCGCACCCAGACAGTAGGAGGGTGTACCAGAGTTCCGAATGTTCACAGACCTGGCTTATGGAAGCAGGTAAGATTGTTAAAACCAAATTTATGAGTATGTTATGATTTTCTTATGTAACAAATTTTACTTTTAAAGGTTTATATAGTAGGGTGGCTGAGGAACCTTCATGGCAGCTTTAACTCACAGAATTATTCTTTGTTGGAATCTAGGACCAGCCAAATTGGCTGCAGAGTCTTTACCAGTCTGGTACTTTCCTATCTTCCATATGTGATTATATAGATTTTTTTTTTGAGAGGAAAGTGATTGGGGAGAAACTTTAAACTGGGAGGAAAGGTTATACGTAATTGGTGGATATCAACAAACAACAACTACTTGCATTTATATAGCGTCTGTAAAGTAGTAAAACATCCCAAGGCACTTCACAGGAGCAATTGTCAAACAAAATTTGACACCGAGCCACATAAGGAGATTAGGACAGGTGACCAAAAGCTTGTTCAAATAGGTAGGCTTTAAGGAGCGCCTTAAAGGAGGAGAGAGAGGTGGATAGGCGGGAGGGAATTTCAGAGCTTAGGGTCTAGGCAGTTAAAAGCACGGCCGCCAATCATGGAGCAATTAAAATTGAGGATGCGCAAGATTCAAGAATTGGAGGAGCGCAGAGATCTTGGAGGGTTGTTGGGGTGGAAGAGGTTGCAGAGATAGAGAGGGGTGAGGCCATGGAGGGATTTGAAAACAAGGAAGCAAATTTTAAAATCGAGGCGTTCCTGGACCGGGAGCCAATGTAGGTCAGCGAGCAGGGGTGATGGGTGAACAGGACTTGATTCGAGTTAGGACACAGGCAGCAGAGTTTTGGATGACCAGAAATTTCAAAAGTTGAAAATAGACAAAATAACCAATGAGAAAAAAGAAAACTGACAGGCAACCTTAATTATCATCACATAGATAATAGTCACAACTGACACAAGAAATGTTACTACAATGATTATAGAAGGGAATTTTAAAAGTAAAAAGTTATTTCTAGAGGAATAGAATTGAAAAGCAAAGAAGTTATGTAAAATTTATATGGACCCTTGGTTAGACCACACTTAGAATACTGTGCACAATTCTAGTCTCCACATTATGAAAAGGATATAGAGGCACTGGAGAAGGTGCAAAAAAGATTTACAAGAAAGATACCAGAACTGAGAGGTTATAACTATCAGGAAAGATTGAAGAGGCTGAAGCACTTTTCTCCAGAAAAAAGAAGGTTGAGGGGTGAACCAATAGAGGTATTTAAAATTATGAAGGGGTTTGATAGGTAGTCGAAAACTAGGGGTCCTAAATATAAAATAGTCACTAATAAATTTAATAAGGTATTCAGGAGAAACTTCTTTATCCAAAGAGTGGTTAGAATGTGAAACTTTCTACCACGTGTAGTAGTTGAGGCGAATAGCATAGATGCATTTAAGGGGAAGCTAAATAAGTACATGAGGGAGAAAGGAATAGTAGATTGTGCAGATAGGGTTAGATGAAGTAGAGGCTCATGTGAAGCATAAACACCGGAATAGTCCAGTTGGGCCGAATGGCCTGTTTCTGTGCTGTAAATTCTACGTAATTCTGTGTATTACAAAGGCTTCAGTCTGATGTTTTTAAGATGACAGATATTGAGACTCAGTCATTGTATTATGACAGCAGATTTTCTTCTACAAATAAAAACTTTCTTAAAAAGGTCAGGAAAGGAGCTCCCTTGTTGGCTCAGGAAATAAGTGAACTGCTCAGTGCAGCATTGAGCCATACAGACCAGGAAGGCTCTAAGTTTAAATCACCTGTACTCAGTTAGCTTAATTCACCTTAGAGGTGGTCTTCAGGTTGCTGCAACTGGGCTCAATACCTCTAGGTTAGAGAGGAGAAAATTCAGTCATAACTCTTGCTGAAAAGTGTACAGGTATGAACTTCAGTTGAGGAGTGGATTGGCTTCTGTTGTGATGCCCTCCATGTTGAATAGCCTGTTGAAACATACACTCCGGGCTCGTACCTGAAGAATGAAAGCGGGTGGCTATTGGAGCCAGGCTTATGGGTACATTTTTTATTTTTATTTCCCCTTTTTTTCTATGTTATGTGATAAGTGCAAAGTATTAGACAGTGGTTGGTACCCATGAAACTGTAAACATCGTGAGTGTGTACCTTCAGAACAGGACAGCAGAACAATTGGAGGAGGAAGATGAAAAGACTGAGTGAGGGGGGGGGGGGGAAATTACTCTTACTCCCATAGACAAGGGGCATGGTTTTTACCTGGAGCCGGGAAGAGAGCAGCGGGAGAGATTGGTATTGGTAGGTCGGAATATGCAATCGTGACCTAATTGAATTATTACAATTTTACTTCCGGGTTTCCCGCACGACAGCCACCCGAATTGACAGGCTGGCTGCCTGTCGGGTGGGCGGGAAAGCAGCCGGGGAGCGGATGGCAGGTAAGTGTGACACCAGGGGGTGGGTTCCGGCCACCGAGGGGGCGAGGGTCGCGGACATCGGGGGAGGTAAATTTGCCGGGCCTGGAGGAAACACTACTACTCCACCTGGCCCACAAGCAGTGCAATAAAGGCACTTAGCTGATGAACTGGCCCTTCTCACCTCCTTTTACCTGGCAAGATTCACGAGCCCCAGGAAAGCCATCCTGGAGGCGTTAAATTTAAAGCTTAGTTATATTCAATTAATAAAACATTACATAACGACTCTGAAGGACATTAAGTGCCCCGCTAAATACATGTCTGCCGGAACTAAATGGGGATGTGACCTCTGCGATTCGGCTGCACACGTGCGCTTCCAAACATACCCACGTTAAGCCCGGAAGTTAGAGCCAGGTTGCGGCTGACTCCAACCCACCCGTTCTTGGGGATTAAAATTTCCCCCAAGAGTTCTTAAAGGCCTTTAGGTACTTTTTGAAGTTTTTGCAGTTTTCGTTTAATTATGGTTATGATGTTCATGTGCTGGAAAATAGAATCAGCAATCTGAGAGTATGCCAGAAGTATTATTCTCTGCTTTAAATATTTATATGGTGCCAAAAATAAGTCTCCTTTAGTGAATGTTAAAACAAATCTGGACAATGCTACAGCAATCTACTGTTAGTATCATGGTCATGCAAACACTAATAGAGAATAAATAATTGGATCCTATATGATTTTGTTAATTACCCAGGAATGGGAGGATTGCTTTCTTTAAAATCTATTTTCGCACTTTAGCCCTTTACTGTGTTATTTAAGGAAAATAAGCATTACGAATCATAGCATTTTAAAATTATTTATAGGTGCATATCAGAATTAACATATTTTCTTACTTTATTTTGAAAAATGCCTAGTGATTTTCAAAAAGTTCACTTGTTCCGTTACTCAGTAATTGCTCCAGTCACTAATTGTTACTGCCATCATTGCCGCACATCATCATCCATTGTACTTACAAATATTGTGGATCTTTATGTGAAGGAAAGAAAAGTAATTTAGACCAGGGGCTCTGTGGAAAATAAAGCTTGAAGTTCGAAAGAACAGTTATCGAAGTTTGGGGAGTGTTTTTTTGGTGTTCTTAGAACCAGTCTAGGATATCAAATTGTTTTCAACTTACAATAATTTAGCCACATTCTGTTGTTTGCATATGCTATATAAGCTGACTGAAATGTTGATGGATTACTAAAATACAATTCAACCTCTCATACTGATCGCTTTGGGGCAAATATGCAACTATATTCCTCAGAGGAGTCTATTTCTCTATTTATTGACTCAGCCTGTCAGTGCTGTTGAAAATCAAGTGTATGTCTTGGCATTGAAAGTTCCCTGGCAATCTTCCATAGCCATGTGTAACTATGTTACAGGATGGGACATGACCTAGACATCAGTCTAACCTGAGGGTCAGAGGGCAGTCAGGCGTATCAAGCAACTGGGTACATTTTCTCTGCATCCATGACTTCCCTATTTCTCTTCAAAAGCTTGACAGAAGGAACGACCCAACAGCAACCCCTGCAGCACCTGTCTGCTGATCAATACAAAGTCACAATGCCAGCAGACCAGGAACACATAGCAAGTTCCAGTCCCAAGCATGCTCTGTAATAGATACCTGAACACGTTCTCAAATTGCAATTGAGGAGCTGCTAGATGATTTTTTAAGTATGCCTGACTAAGAATTGCCTCATGTCTGAGCCTGCATTTGTGTAGAATTGTTAAAATCTGATTAAACAATTGACCAATATATGGTGTGGACTTTAAAGCTGACAGTTCTGATCTGTACACTCTCGACTGGTTGGAAACTTCATTTTCAGATCCTTTCTGTAGAATTTAAGGAACCTAGCAACAATCAATAGGTAGGTTTGAACATTGCATTTGCACTGCAAACAACATTCAAATAACTTTTGCAGCTTTTCATAATGGCTCAGTGAATTTACCAATGAGTATTTACATCACACAGATCAGGAAGGTCCTAGGCCCAATTGCCAGTTTGTGCCAAGTTAATTGATATCAACCAGGTGGTAAGGGGGCTTCAATTGCCCTTACCTGAGTGAGGGAGGAGAAAATTAGCTCCTGATTACTATTCAAATAACTCTTGTTGGTAGTGTACGTGTGTGCATGAATGTTGAGTGTAGACACACTGTGATCTCCCAGTAGTTGAATAGCATATCAACACTCATTGCCAAGGTTAATACATAAAGAAAGGTCAATTAGGTGTGGTATTTAAGAGAGAGTGGCAAGGAGTGAATACATTCAAGAAAGGGGAGGACGATGTAGATAAGTGATTCGCCTTCAATGCTTTAACCACCACTGTGATTTGGGGCAAGATTGGTTAAGTTTCTTTAGAACATCTACTCAATTAAACAAATAGAGATTAACTTATGTTTTTATTACTTTTATCCATTTTTCAGGCCATTTAAACAATGTCACCATGCATGCCATTTCACAAAACCTTACTATATAAGTCCAGCCAAAATTGATGTAAAAATTCATTTAAAACTATTGATCCACGTTGCATGAGTGGTACCTATCTCAGTTTGTGGGCAATAAACCACTCATATTATAGCCACTATAACTTTTCTGAGGTACATAACGAGCACCACTTGGTGGTTTATTTTCTGTAAGCCACCAGCCCCACATTGTGCATCCTGTATATATGCACCTGTGAAGAAATTCGATCAGAGAACCTTCCTGATCCCCACACCCCACCCAGAGCTAAATATAAAAAAAACCAACAGTACAAGATCACGGCAGCTTGCACCATCTGTCAACATTGTACAGCTGTTATGAACTTTCCCCTGCTTAGTATGACAGCCTTTAGCCATTCCCATATTAATCGTATGCTACAAGGAGTGCACTTTGTTTCCTGAAAAACAGATATTCTGACTGGACCCGTAACTTCTTCCAATGTTAAATGATAAAATCAATTCTAAAAAAAATCATATTGTTTTAAGAAACAATCTTATTTAACACTCAATCTCCTCTCTTTCATTCCAGCTGACTCCTATCACCACAAGCAATAAAACAGTGCACTATTAATAGTAAACAATTTTACAACACCAAGTTATAGTCCAGCAATTTTATTTTAAATTCACAAGCTTTCGGAGGCTTCCTCCTTCCTCAGGTGAACTAAATGAAATCCTCGAAATGAAATCGCATTTATAATTCACAGAACAATGCTTGGTGATTACAGACAGTTTTTTCAACTGCCCGTTGCCAAGGCAATCAGTGTGCAGACAGACAGGTGTTACCTGCAAGCTCTCAGAATATACAAATCACCAAAAAAAAACAACAAACAAAAAAAACAGAGATAGAGAGGTAGAAACATAGAAAAGACAGCAACTGACCCGTTATATTAAAAACAGATAACATTTGTTCGCTGGTGGGGTAACGTGTAGCGTGACATGAACCCAAGATCCCGGTTGAGGCCGTCCTCATGGGTGCGGAACTTGGCTATCAATTTCTGCTCGGCGATTTTGCGTTGTCGTGTGTCTCGAAGGTCGCCTTGGAGTACGCTTACCCGAAGGTCGGTGGATGAATGTCCATGACTGCTGAAGTGTTCCCCGACTGGGAGGGAACCCTTCTGTTTGGCGATTGTTGCGCGGTGTCCGTTCATCCGTTGTCGCAGCGTCTGCATGGTCTCGCCAATGTACCATGCTCTGGGGCATCCTTTCCTGCAACGTATGAGGTAGACAACGTTGGCCGAGTCACAGGAGTATGAACCATGCACCTGGTGGGTGGTGTCCTCTCGTGTGATGGTGGTATCTATGTCGATGATCTGGCATGTCTTGCAGAGGTTACCGTGGCAGGGTTGTGTGGTGTCGTGGACGCTGTTCTCCTGAAAGCTGGGTAATTTGCTGCAAACGATGGTCTGTTTGAGGTTGGGTGACTGTTTAAAGGCGAGTAGTGGAGGTGTGGGGATGGCCATAGCGAGGTGTTTGTCCTCATTGATGACATGTTGAAGGCTGCGGAGAACATGGCGTAGTTTCTCCGCTCCGGGGAAGTACTGGACGACAAAGGGTACTCTGTTGGTTGCGTCCCATGTTAGTCTCCTGAGGAGGTCTATGCAATTTTTTGCTGTGGCCCGTCGGAACTGTCGATCGATGAGTCGAGCGTCATATCCCGTTCTTACTAGGGCGTCTTTCAGCGTCTGTAGGTGTCCATCGCGTTCCTCCTCGTCTGAGCAGACCCTGTGTATTCGCAGGGCCTGTCCATGAGGACGGCCTCAACCGGGATCTTGGGTTCATGTCACGCTACACGTTACCCCACCAGCGAACAAATGTTATCTGTTTTTAATATAACGGGTCAGTTGCTGTCTTTTCTATGTTTCTACCTCTCTATCTCTGTTTTTTTTGTTTGTTGTTTTTTTTTTGGTGATTTGTATATTCTGAGAGCTTGCAGGTAACACCTGTCTGTCTGCACACTGATTGCCTTGGCAACCGGCAGTTGAAAAAACTGTCTGTAATCACCAAGCATTGTTCTGTGAATTATAAATGCGATTTCATTTCGAGGATTTCATTTCGTTCACCTGAGGAAGGAGGAAGCCTCCGAAAGCTTGTGAATTTAAAATAAAATTGCTGGACTATAACTTGGTGTTGTAAAATTGTTTACAATTGTCAACCCCAGTCCATCACCGGCATCTCCACATCATCACTATTAATAGGGTAGACTATTTACTATCACACTATATGGAAGCCTTGCGCATTTCAAGGCAAAAAAAACTTCACCAAATCTGCACGAAAAACTAGAACAATTTCAAAAAAGGTATTCTTAAAGACCACAATTAAAGCAAATGCTTATGTAAACAAATGTTTATTATATTCACAAGAGAATTAACGTTGCAATCCCGCATTCCCAGTGTGGAAGTCGTGTATGAAGGAAGCACGAATCGGAGATAGGGCAACAACATTACTGCCCTGATTCTCTGACTTATACTCCCTGTGAGCTCGGGATCACAGAATTAGTCTTTATATGAAAACCAACATTACTGTCTTTTGATTTTTGTCATTCATATCATAACTATTCCTACTAAATGTTTTTTCCATTTGAATGACAGTTACACATTGTACCGACAGCCCTAGCAGTAACTCATATGGACAGCACACGGGTTAAGTTTTTGAACAAAGTGAGGAGATTTTCATTTGAATGCATTCTCTCTCCCATAAATAAAGGGAGGGGTTTGGCTATTAGCCTTATCCGACTTCCACATGTGTACATTTCAGACAGGGGTTAGTGGATGGCTGATTTTTTCACTTCCCTGGTACAGGAAAGTGCTCCCTGTACTAACTCAGTTCAGGCTAATTCATCACAGACCAGAGACTTAACCTAGGACCTACCTAATCTATATGGCTCAGTACTATATCATGTAGTATATTTACTGACCAGGCCATGAGGGATGTCTTCTCAAAGGTTAAACAAAATATGCAGCTAATTTGGCAGCACTGATGCAAAATCACATCCCAACCTGGTGGAAATGAAGTTTTACTAACAATAAAAGAGGACGATGAGGAGGCACATGAATACATTTAAAAAATAGGTGGATAAAATTAATAAATTCCTCTGGAAGATAAGTTTAGTATGGCCAAATGAAGAAAAGAGGGACAAAAGAGTTACACCAGAATTCCTATACTAATTCCTACTCTTACTAGAATAACATAAACTGTACAGCACAGAAACAGGCCTTTCAGCCCAAAAGGTCCATGCCGGCATTTATGCTCCAAATGAACCTCCTCCCTCCCTACTTCATCTAATCCTATCAGCATATCCTTCTTTTCCTTTCTCCCTCATGTGTCTATGCAGCCATGGATGGTACTGCTGCTACTTTGAGCAACCCCATTGGTACCTTCATTTATTTTTGTTTTTATTACATGATAGTGAAGTACTGTCTGCTGCTACAAATTGATTCCTTGTTGATGTTTCACATACAGCACCTCCAGCAACAACTTGGCTTATGTTTCCATTGGTGAATCTAGGGCATTCTCAATGATAGGTCCCATCAGTGCTACATTATGGTAACAGAGACACCAGTCTGTGTGCCCAGTTTTCTGTTGTAGCTCTGCCCAATGTAATAGTATTTGGCTGCACAAAGGGAATATAATGCACCACGCTATAATATTGTTACTGTAGCAATGTTTTTTTTCAACTGGATGACCGTTTTTTGTCAGGTACAGTGTGGTTAGAGGGCACTCTCAATGTCCATCATAGTATCCTCATATCAGAACACAGGATAGTTAAATAACAATTAAAGGCTGAGAGCAGATTTACATCTGACTAGATATCCTGCATGCGTGCATCTAGAATTTACTCATGAGGAAAGTCAGTGCAAGACCAAGGGGACCTCCAGAAGGAGGATAACTCATTCCGATAGTCTGGGGGAAGTATAGTATAGGGCAGAATCCATGCTTGCGTCTGCAGTCCTCTTGTTCTCTGCACATGACTAAATTTGTTCTATATCCAAGTGCAGGATATCTATTCAAATAAAATCCTGCTCGCTCAGCCTTTTACTTAGAAACTTTGTGTTCTGATGTGAGGCTGCCCAAACAATCCAATCATACAATCCTAAAGTATAGGCTTGCTAAGTGCTGATATAGAGAATAAAGAAAATATGTATCTTTTAAAATGTAAATAATAGAACAAAGTTCACATTTTTAAAAGTGTGTTTTATATTGATTTCCAATAATTTTCATTAATGGCAAAAATGATTCCTTCTTTCTTGAACTCTTGTAGATATGGATGAAATCTAATTGTTCCAAATGTAAATAATGTGATGTACCGCCTGGCATCAGTAATATATATCATGTGTCTTTGCAATGTTTAACAAAAACAATGATCATCCAACTAAACAACCAAGCCCTTTGAAAGTACAAATACCTGTATACCTTTTTACTAATCTGTCAAATCACTTTTTTTCAACTGAATATATATACTTTATAAATGAGCTCCTTCTACAGCCAGCCTTCTATTTGTTGAAGTCAATGGCGCACTCTACTGTCCAGTGCTAAAACAAAGTAAATGGAGCTGTTTTTAACTGTAGTCTTTATCTGCTGAACTCCATTGACCTTAAACATAGTGCAAAATCTGCTGATAGATGCTTACTAAGGAAGGAAATGCCCATCTTACACTGCAATAAATAATAGTTTTAGTCTTCTTGACTAATTATTCAAACCAATTCCATATGGCAGTTACCAGACAGTTACAGCTCTTTCAAAATGACTGCTGAATACCAACCAGTGAATTGAATAGAAAAGACTAAGTCAATTGTGCATTTCCAGACAGTAACAGAAGCTTTAGTCAGACAAAAAAAATCTTTGATTTTGTTTCTCATTTTCGATATTTTAGCACGAGAAGAAAAGGCTTCATTTTAGTAAAGATGCAGTGTGATGTGAGCAAATTTTCTGTATCAATGGAATGCCTAATCCAAGTCATAGATATGTCTTTTCTTCCTTCTGTTAATTCTTCTGTGATTTTATTCACATCCAGGAAATAACAAGAGTTCATTTATAGAATGCTAGAGATCTCCATGGTTACAATTCATAGATGTGGTAAAAGCAATTAAGTTCAAACAGCCAGAGAAATATGTCTCTTCATCAGTATTCAGTAACAGCTGTAATAACACTAGAACACCATAACAAATGAAAAATAACTGAAAATCATTGAAAACGAAACACCAGACTACCACAATGCTTTGTAACACATCATTAAATAATATAAAGCACATTTTTTCCATTTATAATTAAATTATGCTTATGAGGATGTTCCAGTAGATTTTTACTTTATATGATGGGCCAGAATTTGCTGGCAAAATAACAGCAAGTTTAATGCGCACGCTGTTATTAGCGTGTAAATCGTCCAGCAACTCGTGGTGAGGAAGAGATACCCCATGAGTTGCGAATCGCCACAAATTGCTGCACAATTTGCATCACTCCGCCGTTAGGCTCGCGAAAATGTCAGCTTGCCCTCAACCTCCTCATGAGTTTCAAGAAATTGCTGCATTTGCACAGTAAATACAAATTAAACTCATCGCAGAAAGTTAGGGCTGGTACTTAATAGCGTAAGGTCTCATTTAATGACGAGATTTATGTTCTTGCAATATCACTCAACCTCTTCGACCCAGAAAGACCAGGGAGTCTCAGAGATTTTTAAGTGTTTTAATCTTTTTCTTACTTTTCCTTTCTGTCTTTTTTTCCTCTCTCTCTCTTAATCCAATCTTTCTTTCCCTCTCTTTATTTCTCTTTTTGTACCTGATTTGACTTTAATTCACCCTTTTTCCTTCTCCATCATTCCTCTGCTTCTTTCTTGATCTTTAAATCTCACTGGTTAAGGAGATAGACTGTTGGTCCCATCATTCACCAAGGACCCAGATACCCCGTTGACCTCGCCGCACTGTTATCAGCTTGCACTCCCGACAGTTTGCGCCACAAAATATTTTCGAGCTGAAGTGTGAGGGAAAAAGTCTAACTAATGGGGCACGCTGCAAAGATGCTCCATTCCAGCAAAATCTGGGCCACTGTTTTGTTCTCCTCTTACTTCTCTCCTAAAGGTAACAACTCATTCTGGAATTTGGTTCCATGTGCGGCAACATTTCCTTAGTACCGCACCTTAGTAGCTATTCTTCATGTGTGAGTGAGTTAGTGAGTGTTGACAGACTATACGGAGGCCATCACTGTTGAGCCCAATCCAACGTTCTTCCAGCATCTGCACACATGCACTTCCTGTAGAGATCATTGGCTAATAATCAATTGTAAACTTGACCAATTTTTTCTTCTCCTGGTCAGAGAAGCTGATGCTAAATTTGCATCCTCTTCCACTGTTATCCAGACCTGAAATTCCTCAGTGCCATACTGTAAGGTGCAAATACTTTGCTTAGCCTTTCTTTATAGTTTTGTACATAGTTGTTGTTGGATTTCTTTACAGTTTTCCCTAAAGCCCAATTCACATTATATTTATGTTATTAACATCCATAGGTCAGACATCCGCGATCCTTTTTTCAGAGAGAATGGAATGAAGATTTAATTGTGGATGTCATGCAAGAGCTTAATGTAACACCAAAGTCGAGCTCCAAAGGAAAACTGCTAAATTTCAATAAACTAAAAAATCCTAAACATGAGATGACTTAGAAAATTCAGATTCAACCAGGACAACTTCACGCCAATATTAATGCAGTATACTATTATGAAGGAGGTTATCAGCGCATTTCTGTGTTTGGGCCAGTGAGTGCATCTGGTGGGATATGTTAATTTGCTCTGTGGTGAGAAAACCAAACTATTCAATTCAAATACAAACATCTTGTAAAGTGTATATATGATTGGCAGCACTATTTGATCTTGCAACATACTTTAAAAAAACAAATGTCCTTTGTTCCAGCACATCTTCAAAGAATTTTGAAGGTATATCTGGGGATGACTTCCACCGAATCAGCAGTCATTCTGAAGCCATCAGAGCTAGATGTAGGTCAGGGACTCCATGGTAACCGCCATGTAAGACCGATCAGATACCATTTTTCAAGGCTCAGTTTTATACTGTTAGCGCAGGAATGGGAACTTGTTTTCTGTATGCTTCACCATATTCTAAGGAGGTATAGTTAATTGTATAATTACTGTAAATCTGCTGGATATTTTTGCTACTCGGTTTGTTGTTCAAAAAAAATCTTGTCTAGTGGTTTAGAATCTAAGCCATAGTCTGATAAAGTATTTATTCTTCCAACTTTTTTGAAGTCAAGGAACTCAAGTGATGGCTTGTGATATATCAAGTCAGCTGAAATTCAACGAGAAACAAGCCCTGGGCTCATTACAACTAGCTAGATAAGCACCAGAATGAGTTACTGTCTTTAGGACAGAAAGGCAGGGTGGGGGGGAACAATAATCTTCCATTTGTCGCTGCCTACATATCTTAGTGCTTAATATCTATTATATCTCTTAGCTTTAAAATGTTTACACCTGTTTCTTAAATATTTTATTCAATAGACACATTGCATACATACCAGCAAGCACACTGAATATTGTTTGTATTGAATTTAATGCAAAGTTCATCGTGCCAGTTTTATGTAAATATCCAATTATTTAATGTTGGATCATGCATTTTACATTACATACCTTAGCATAGAAATTACTTTTGGCTGTAGCAGATGAATGCTTAATGTGTTGACATGACATTCCTTTCTCTGATATTTTAGTGAAGGTGTTAGCCCATTTAAAACAAACAGGCTATATTATCGGACAAAGAAATGCCATACGAAAAGGTTAAGTGGTTATCCATTAATATTGCCACAAAAATAACAAACAGCAATGGTGAGACATGAAAAAACTTCAAGAATAAAAAGATGTTTTTTTCCCCTGTGTTTTGTATAGATTAAGGCATTAAATAAAAATTCAGCTAATAGGGCTTGTTGCTTCTCAGAGGGTCTTTTATTTCCAGGTGTGACATTGCATTAACCCCAAGGGACCAGGAGACAAAATGCATTCAAACATTTGATGATCAATGTGTCTTGCACATCATTCAATCAGCTGAGATGATGTACAATTAAATTATCCATGGAAATAGTTGAGCTCAAAGCACAATTAATATTGGGCTAATTTTCCTTTGGAAATAATTGCACCTTTTTCAAAAGAATATTGTAGAGGTCAAATCTTGGAGATTGCTTTTCCCAATTTGTTTAAAATGACTCTTTGGATTACTGATAAATGGTAACTATTAGCTTCTTGGCATGGACCTACAAAGTAGCACATGATTACTAAGTATATCAAACATTGGAGATAATGATATATCTATCTTTAGTTATGTTGCATAACAAGAATCATTGGCCTCGTCTTTGTGCAACCCTCACATTTTCTGGGGCCAGATCCTGGCAGGACAGAATACTTCTGCCCATATTTGGGTAGGCATATGTTAACTGTATGCAAATGAAAGAAACATAGTGGAAGCCTTGTTTCCCACCACTTGCAGTGTTTGAATACTGCACACAATGGCAGCCCCTTCTGGCCCATTATTCAATGGTCTACGAGGGGGGGTAGATTTAGGCCTTGTGTAAATGCTCTGGAAATATTGCCTTGCACAGGAAAAAGGAGAGGAGCTGAAATTCTATTAAAAAAACTGTTTTGCGGGCAGTATGGAGGCTGCTACTTCCCAATGACCATGTCTAGATGGGTCAGGCTCGATGGACCAGATAGTCTTTTCCCATCCTTTTTCATACAAACTATATAAATATATATACTCGTTATGGTGAAACAGGTCAATGCTGGGGAAATGGAACAGTTTTGGCATCCATTAGTAAAACTCACTAAGTCAGAAGCTATTAATGCAGTGAGAACCAATTCAAAATGGGTTGCCAGGGTTTTCATGATTATTCTTTAATTATTGTTGATGAGAGAGATGGGTAGTAGTGATCACATAAAAGAAAGTCTCTTAGATTCGGGATAACTGAGTTCATGGGAAGATTAAGTAAGGGTTCAAAGATTAAGTAATACCTCATTGAAAATCTCGAAGGAGTGATGTTTTAGATGTTGTAAAATAAATGTTTTAAGTAAAGGAAATTAGAAAACACAATACTTGATGCCAAGGAAAATTAAGGATTTTCAAGAAATCAGGCAATATTTGTTTCCTAAACTCCTCCTGAGGTCCATAAAGTTTATGATAAAGTCTTCAAAGTTTTTTTAACTAAGCAGTTTCAGATAGTTACCTTACTGGTTGGCTAACACAGTCTACACGGCCCCTTATTCAGAATACTTAGTCTCCGTACGAACGTTTAATGAATTTGTCTAAGAATTCATTTTTTGTGCTATCTTAGTGGAGGTACTAACGAATTTACCTTAACCTGGTTAGTCCCGCCACTAAATTAATGACGAGAGAAATTTCAGGCAAACACATTAAAGGCTCTTACATCGGTATTCTGCAGTTTAATTTCAGGATCCTAGCCTTTAAGCAAATTGGGACAAATGCAATTCTTGATCTGATAGAATGAGTTAAATTTATTCTGCCCGAGGGTGATCATAATTAAGTATGTCACACTTACAATATTTTGATTTTGGAATTCAGTGGGTTTGTGTCCATTTTTATGCCCTAATGAGATGATAATAAAAACTTGTAAGGTGCTCTACTTGACAGCTCAGAATATCTAGACATGTTACAAGTGTTGTTAAAAAAATATAAACTCTCCCATCTCTTTTTCTAGAACCCATGAAGATGATTCTTTCTGAAAGAGAAACTCATCCAGCCTTTACTTACTGTGTTTTATTTATGCTGTGAATCGATTACTGTGTCAGCACAGATTGGAACATGATCGAACAAAATGATTGTGTCAATACCCAAATCAGGGCTTCTCGAATAGGGAGCTTAAATTGATACAATATGAAATTGTGCATTATAAATAAAGGAAAAAGTCTATCTCTATTGGGTTCAGTAATCTTGATTCAGACAGAACCAAGCTGCCTGATAAAACTGATTAGCATTTTAAGTACTTTTATAATAGTGTGACAAGAGACATATGCCCAATAAAAAAATTGTTATTAAAAAAACTGGCAGATCTCCTGTGGTGTTCTCCTAGTAAGTCAGATAATACATTGCATTACAATAGGGTGGGGATGGAATCGGTAGCTAAGGTATGGAGTTTGTGGCGGGGGTCGGGGGGGGGGGTGAAGATGGCTTCAGTCTTCCCAATGTTTAACTGGAGGAAGTTGCGGCACATCCAGGCCTGGAGATTTTCCTGGGGAAGATGCAGAAGGAAGTGGGGTTGGAAGGGGTTGGGAGATAGGATTGGTGAGGCATAAAAGGAAGTCATCACATATGGCCTAATTTGTGATCGAGATAGTGGGAGTAGAAAGGCCAAGTGAGATGGCAATGTTGAGAGGGTGGCTGTGAATATGGGTAGGGGAGTTTATATGGAGGGAGAGGGTAAGGAGGGACAGGATGGGAGTGAAATCAGAGGAGAGGGGGCAAAGTGAGTTGAGATTGAAATCATCGAGGATGAGAAATCGCTCAATGCAGATACTGTGGGAGGAACAAAGTGGGGCTTGGGGGGACAATAGAGAACGAGGATTTTAAAGGAGAAGCGAGAGGGGTGAAACGAGGTGAAGTACTGGCAGCAGGAGAAATGCCAGAGGAGTAGGGGGAGAGACCAAGGTGTAATTTGGTAATGAGGGCCACACTGCCAACCCAGCGGTTTGGGCAGGGCAGGTGGTGGAAAATATAGCAAGTCAGGAAGGCTTCAGTAAGGGATATGGTGTTGCCACCACGAGCCAACATTCCATCAAAGCTGTGATGTCAATACAATCATCCACAATAAGGTCATGGATGGCAAGAGCCTCAACACGAGTGAACGGACATTCTGGAGGGATGGTGATTGTTGATCTGCTGGCAGAATCTAAGGGGGCAGCGGGGGTGAGGTGAGCAAAACGAGGAAAGGAGGTTGGCAAGATTAGCTCCCAGCCAGTGTGCTGGGCAGAATGTCAGAAAGAGAGGAGGATGGGGCAGTTGAGGTTGCTGCTTGTAAGGAGGCAGTGATGGATGCTTCAATGAGTTCTTCGGAAAATGCCGTGAGAGGCACAAAGGGTGCTGTGAGCTTATCAAAGGGGGATTCAAGGCTGGGACGACAGCATGAGAGTAGGAAGGCAGAAAAATAGCAAAGGGTTGAGGTGGGGATGGGTGAGGCAAAGTCTCTGAGAGGGAAGAAATAAATAGTTGGATGACAGGAAGGGGAGGAGACAGGAGAGAAGGTGCCAAGAGAAGAGAAAAAAGAAAGGGAGATAAAATAATGGGCTCAAGGCCTGAGTGGCAGCTAAAATACGCAAGTGAATAGACACAGAGGAAACTCAGATTACACAAGGATGGCAAAAATTAAAATAGCTATTTCCTGACAGTAAAGAGGATAGGGAGGTGACAATATGAGAGAGTTCAATGTTAAAATCAGAGGTCCTGTAGTGGGATGAAGTTGGCTTGTAGACAGGGGAGTCAGTTTGGAGAGTAGACGAACCAATGTCCAGATTCAGGGACAGTTGTGGAGGGCAAGTAAGTCTGGGAGATATTTGAGGAGCAAAGTATTAATGGGCGCACTGCTGGAGGTTGTCCAATGGAAAATGGAGAAACGAGAAAGTGTGGAAAGCCAACCATGGGTCCAGCAGAGGTGAATAGTGGCCTTGTTGATAAGTAATGTACATCAGTGAATCAAGTATGCCAGCAGAAAAGCGGTAGGAGTCAAACCCAGAAGTCAAGAGCAGTAAAACCCAGGGAGCCAGAGGATGGTGAAAGGTAAATCCACGGGATCAATGCAGTTGAGGGAGGAGAGGAGATTGGGTGGAAAGGGCAAAGGATGGCAATAGATGGCCATGGTTAGAGTTGCCAAGGAGAGAGTTCAATTAAAGAGCTGCCAACACAGGAGCCATCTTGACCATGTACACTTCCATTACCTTCACATGTTGACTATTTTAAAGTCCTTTTACAAATTTGGATTTTGTGCAGGTCAAGATTTTTTTTTAATATATGATGGGAATTATTTAATTGGAGAATTTAAGACACACCAAATTTATTAGAATTTTTTAAACATACAGCACTTATAGCGCTCATTGATGAAGGTCAGAATTAAAAATGTATACCAGTGGTATTGCTTATGGTGAATTGCAGAATATGGCGTACATTTAGTATATGTTATACATGAAAACAAACAGGAATCTGATGGAGCAAGCAAACCTGGTGTTTGCTGAGAATTTGGAGAGAGATGTGCTTACAGACAGTGAAGCAAGTGTTAAAAATGTGTTTTGATTAGCTCCTGGGAAACTTGAGCCAATCAAAAAAGCATGACAGTCTTATTTTTGACCTACGGACATATTTAAAATTTGACCGCACCACATACAAGACTTATTACATTATGGATCTATCATTGTTGATTAAATTCTGTTTCTATATTACGTATTTATAATATTTAGAGTAATGTTGATTTTCTGTACATATTCAGCTTTTGGGAGTTGAAAAGTTGTCATTTATCACTAATGAGGTCTTCAAATAAACTGCTATTCTACAGTTCCCCATTGAGTATGTTTTATTGATTCTGAGAATTATTTCACATATGTGTTCACACCCAGCAGCAGTATACAGTATTCTAGACCTCATTTAAAGAGATTTAAGGTTCTACCAGGAGCCATGAACCCATGAAGTAAACAGAATGGCCAAATTCTGGGCTGCTCTGATGGCTCAGCAAGTTTATTCAGTGAAAAGCTAAAACATACAGACTAGAAAGGGTCCCAGGTTCCATCCCCAGTCTCTGCTGAGTTGCTTGATTTGAGCTATAGTGGAAGTGGCAGTAAACTACAACTGGTTTCAGCAGCTGAGGGTTAGGGAGGGGAAATAGTTGACCAGGTTCCTGTTCACTATCCAGTGATCGTTGCTTTAACTGCATGTGTGTGGATGCCAGATGAATACAGGATGAGTGTCAGCTACGATGGCCTCCCCCACCTATCTATGGCCTGCTGATACTCAATGCCAGCTATGCACATAACTAATGACTACTTGGGCAAGGTACCAAAGAAAATCAGCACCATGGAACCATATCCTAATAAGGAGGCAAAACCTTCAAGAAAGGTGAGGAAGGGATTTTTTTTAATGGAAACATTTTCTTCCCCTGCAGTAGCAAATCTGGGGAGCATAATCATGTGGATACAACTCCAAATATTAAACTTGTGACCATTTTACACTATTGAGGCGGTTTAAACATTGAAATTATTCTGTATACAGTTAGGCTGCAGTCACATTCATGACCATAAGATGTGAATGAACACCTGCCCCCTCTCACCCCCCACCACACCAACATATATATCTTCAAATGCTTCCATTTACAAAATATCTCATTTTAGACAGGAGCTCATCTGTTTAATCGCATGCCTGCCTGCATTTACAGTGCAAGTGGTGTAAATCTGCAATTTCAAAACCTAAACAGACATGAACATTACCCATGGTCAGTGGAGAAAAATCAAACAGAGTAATACCCCCTTGCATATTTTACTTTGTAAACTCCTGTTCTGTATGTATATAGAAACACAGCATATAAAATCCAGGCAATATGCTCACCTTAATGTATGAGAGCACAGGGACACATTTTTCATGCACTATTGTGCATTCCTGTATGCCAGTAAACAAATTAAACCAATGCTCATCCTAAAGACCATCGTATTACACTTGCAATACTTGCGACATTTTAGATGCAAAACTTCCACACCTCATTCGTATTAAGGTGGGAATACTGACCATGAGATACATTTTGTTATTCGATTGGCTCTCATTTTCTACCCAGCCACATCTTCTAAAGAAGGCCACGACATCTCCACCCATAAAACTCTTCACACACAGATACCAGTGAATGTCAATCCCTCCACGTAACATGGAACAACTGCATCAAATTGCAACCCCCTTGATACCCTTCCAGAAGGATATTTTTGCTCCCTGCTTCCGAGAGCAACTGATATATGTAGCAAATACAAACAGTATGTTGCTGGCGGTGTGTAGGCCTGGCCTACTATGTTGGCTCTGTACAGGCTAGCAATGCAACATCAGGAAAGTTCCACAATCAGACAAGCAAAGACAAAATTCATGCACGTGCACAAGTTAAAATTGCCACACCAGAGAAACTGTACATTTGCACAGACTTCCATTGTTGCGAAAACCATCCCACAAATACGGCACAATGAAACTGGTACAGTTACTGAGCAACTTCTATAAAAAGGGGCGTGACGGTTTCTCATTTGCACAGTCGGCTCCCGTTAATGAATACAAATATATCTTTGTTACAAAATATGCCATTGATGCCCAACTAATAGACTACGCAAAACCCAATTTCACTGCCTTCCCATTTTTGTTTCTTAATAACAGAGTGCCATTTAATGTAATCACCATAGACCGCTATTCTATCACTCTCACATGTAGTATTCCCTTCACACACAGATAATTAAACATCTTTATCTAACTAAAAATCTTTGCAACCACCATTCATAATATATATATTTATGCAGCTAGAAGAATGCATTGGTATTAATTTTCCAAAATTCCTTAGATTCTGGAAGGGTCCCATCAGATTGGAAAATAGCGAATGTAACGCCTCTATTCAAGAAAGGAGGGAGACAGAAAGCAGGAAACTACAGGCCAGTTAGCTTAACATCTGTCATAGGGAAAATGCTAGAATCTATTATTAAGGAGGTTATAGCAGGGCACTTAGAAAATCTCAATGCAATCAGGCAGAGTCAACACGGCTTTGTGAAAGGGAAATCGTGTTTAACTAATTTATTAGAGTTCTTTGAGGAAGTAACAAGCAACATGGATAAAGGGGATCCTGTGGATGTGGTGTACTTGGATTTACAGAAGGCTTTTGACAAGGTGCCACATCAAAGGCTTCTACACAAAATAAGAGCTCATGGTGTAGGAGGTAACATATCAGCATGGATAAAGGATTGGTTAGCTAACAGGAAACAGAGAGTAGGCATAAATGGATCATTTTCAGGTTGGCAAGATGTAACGAGTGGAGTGCCACAGGGATCAGTGCTTGGGGCTCAACTATTTACAATCTATATCAATGACTTGGATGAAGGGACTGAATGTATGGTTACTAAATTTGCTGATGACACAAAGGTAGGTAGGAAAGTAAGTTGTGAAGAAGACATAAGGCGTCTGCAAAGTGATATAGATAGGTTAAGTGAGTGGCAGATGGAGTACATTGTGGGAAAATGTGAACTTGTCCACTTTGGCAGGAGGAATAGAAAAGCAGCATATTATTTAAATGGAGAGAGATTGCAGAACTCTGAGGTACAGAGGGATCTGGGTGTCCTAGTACATGAATCACAAAAAGTTAGTATGCAGGTACAGCAAGTGATTAGGAAGGCAAATGGAATGTTGTCATTTATTACAAGGGGAATGGAATATAAAAGTAGAGATGTTTTGCTACAGTTGTACAGGGCATTGGTGAGACCACATCTAGAATACTGTGTGCAGTTTTGGTCTCCCTATTTAAGAAAGGACATAATTGCTTTAGAGGCGGTTCAGAGAAGGTTCACTCGACTGATTCCTGGGATGAGGGGGTTATCTTATGAGGAAAGGTTGGACTATTGGGCCTGTATACACTGGAGTTTAGAAGAATGAGAGGTGATCTCATTGAAACATATAAGATCCTGAGGGGACTAGAAGGGGTAGATGCTGAGGGGATGTTTCCCCTTGTGGGAGAGACTAGAACTAGGGGCCACAATTTAAAAATAAGGGGTCTCCCATTTAAGACGGAGATGAGGAGAAATTTTTTCTCTCAGAGAGTCGTGAGTCTGTGGAACTCCATTCCCCAGAGAGCGGTGGAGGCAGGGTCATTGAATATTTTTAAGGTGGAGTTAGATGGATTTCTGATTAATAAGGGAATCAAAGGTTATAGTAGGTGGACAGGAAAGTAGGGTTGAGGTCACAATCAGATCAGCCATGATCTTATCAAATGGCAGGGCAGGCTCGAGGGGCCCAATGGCCTACTCCTGCTCTTAATTCTTATGTTCGTATGTAAGAAACAATATCAAAGACGATTGTCTAACAATTTTGAGGCTAGTTGTTGGTGAGAGCTATATAGTTATGGAAAAAAATTGTATTGGGATGCCAACAGATTTACTTTAGCCAGTACATCTTCCGTGGCTTTCTCTATGTTTGAACTTCTGAGTTTAAGAGGACAAAATACCATATAATGCCATTATAGAGTTTAAAGCCCTATAGGTAAGAGAAGCATTGTATGGAATTGTGCGGACTTTTAGATTAAACATAATATAGATGAACATATGTTGAAGCTCTTGTATTCTTGGCAAAAATATGTTATGTAGGCAAATGTGGCAGCCATTTTGTACACAGCAATTCTCCATAAACATCAATAAATAGTACCAGCCAGAACAGCAGGAGAACTCCCTGTTCTTTTTTGAACAGTGCCATGGGATCCAAAAGTCCACCCAAACTGTTTGAAACCGGCAGGCAGAATCTCAGTTTCATGTCTTATCCAAGTACAGTATAGTAGGGCACTCCTTAAGCATTGTACTGAAGTATCAACATAAATGGCAGCACAAGTTCAGGATTAAGGTTTGAACCCAAAAACTTCTGACCCAGAGTGGAAAATACAACCAACTGAGCCAAGCTGACACAGAGTGCCTTTACCATCTGAGCTAATAGGAAAGCCCCAAGATTCATCAATTTCTAAGTTAGCCATATTTTCCTTCACATATAGAACAGGCTTGGGCCACAGCCAAGTATACTAAGCACTTTAGTTAGAGCCCAATCCATTAATGTCCTCAAACAGAAGCAACTACATACATTGCTACCCAACACCTCAGTTGATGTTGAACTGATCTGATAGCTGACCTTTTGTTTCACAGACCATTGGGATTACTCATACACGTTCTTAATGACAAGATGCAATTTTCTTAGGAATCATGTAGAGACACAAGATCTTCCATAATGAAGACCAGTGCATTGAGTTGTAAACAATCCCAAAATCAATAAAGCTGATGAAATATAGGACTTGGAATTATAACTATCTTGGCACAATTTATTGTAAGCAAAATATACTCTCAATGCTCGATTTTCCTTATCGGAATACTGCTTGATCTTGAGTTTTCATTCAATGGTACTATACAGACACTATAGGTTGAGATAGAGACCCTACAATATAATAAAATTAGCTCATTTAGTCAGTCTTGCCTCCTTTCTTGTGCAATGATTAAATAACTCAGAGGCATTGTTCTATGCACCAGCTGAGGAGGATATTGCCATATAAACAATTTTTCAGGGCATTTATTGTGATATTGTGATATTGTCGGGACTATGAGTTGTCCCCTACTTCAGCTGTTTCAGCACATTCCTCAACTAGGTTTCGCAGGCATCAACATCTAATTTAAAGCTAAATGCACTGCTTATATGCATACTGTAAATTCTGATGGATTGATTAGTAGTGAAGTGAAATACTACATCCAATTCTTGGTCTGCTTAATATACAATTCAAGAGCAGCAGAATGTAACATTTCCCTATTATTTACTCAGAATTTTGCAAGGCATAGCAGATACTCAGATTTAAAATTCCTAAGTGATCGCCTATGACAAAAAGAACTTCAACATGTTCACACTACATAATCAATTGCATCTGTATATCCTGTTAGATGATCTGACAATTGCACTTTTGATGTCAATGCAGAAATGGATTTGAATTTTGAGCATAAATCTAAAGATCTGATGACTAATGTAGTTTTTTAACGTAGAGAAGCTTTATAGTTTATTAACCTCTTTTATTCCTTTAAGGTTGCTAAGAGATCATGTGCATTCTTAAGGACGTTGTCAGAAATATTTTTTTTCTCCACAATATTATCCTCCCTTCTCCTCCAGAAGACATTGATTTTCCTAATGCGGCACAGTTCTACGGATAGCAGATGTCCTCTGGTAACTTTCTCAAATGGCCAGTATTAATGTGAGCTTTAACAGTGAGTGTCAGCAGACTATCTAACTGTGGTGATCAAACAATTGAGAACGATCACATCTTCAGCGACATTTACATTTACGGACTTCCAGCCAAAGTCACTGTACAAGCAATCTGGTCAGGAATCCTGACCAATTTTCCTTTCCAGAACCCAAGGGCCCTGCAACCAACTACAACACCCTTAATGTGCCTTAGCCGAACTCAGTTAACTCAGCACAGACTATGGGTCGCACTAACAGCAACGGTTCCGGGCAGGTATGCCTAGCCGAGAACAATTTTCAGTAGACGGAGTCAGGCTATAAAAGTCTCCTGCCTGCCCAGCCCAAATGTTTCCATGCCTTTCTGCTCAGTCCAAGTGCTTCCTGGCCTGCTGACTCAATTGCTCACCCGCCCAACTAAGTGTTTCTTGGTCTCTCTGCTCACTAACCCAAGTGATTTGTGGCTTGTCTGCTCCTAGTGTCTCCCAGCCTCCTTGCTCACAAATCTAACCCAAGTACTTCATAGCTCGTATATTCTGTGGCTCAGCTGCTTTCTCAGCCATCCTGTCTACCCCAGGTGTTACCCAGTCCTCTAGTTCACTCGTCCTCCTGCCTCAGGTGCTTCCTGGCCCACATGCTCACCTACCTGCTCAACCAGAGTGGGTCCTGATCCACCTGCCCGGTGTGTTTCTTGGCCCACCGGTTTGTCTGCCAGTCCTAGGGTAGCCATCTCTGGTTAGACATATTCTTAGAGGTGTCATCATATGGCCTGCTGACTTCAACTGTCCCGCCTCACACTCCCGCCATGTCCATACTCGCAGTGCACTGCCTTCCCACACCCATTGCAAAGGGAACAGACTCTTTTTTACCAATTGACTGTCAGTCAAACAGCCTTTTTCCAATGTCCAATATTTTATAACTAATAAACAAAAGTGTTCAAAGAATTTTTTTTTGAAAAACACAATTTTTTTTAAAGCCCTTATGATTTTTCTCCCGGGTTTCTCGCAGCAGTGTCCTGGAGATTAAAATTTAATTCCTGGAGGCGCCAGGGCTATCCTGGAGGGTCGGCAAACCTAGTCTGTCCCCATGTCCTGAGTACTGTCCGGGGCACCTGGTATTCACCCTCCCATCTTTAGTGCTTCCTAACCCATCTATTTACTTGGCCATTCAGCTCAAGTGTTTCTCAGACTGCGTGTATGCAGTATGTCCTGACCTGCTGAGACATATGAAGGGGAAAGTGAAAAGTGAATGAGGAGAGCGAGAGACAGAAATGGCATAGGAGATAGAGCGATAAAACTACAATAGTAGGAGGTGAGACAGAAATGGAGAAGGAGACAGAAGTGAGAAGAGAACAATTAGAAAGACAGAATTGAAGGGGCCATGGAAAGAAACGAAGGATGAGGAGTGATAGAAGCGGAAGAGTAGAATGATATCTTTTGCAGCCTTCCCAGTATTCTTAGCTGGTGGGCACAAGAGGCTGACATTTTGGTGCCCGAAAAGGTTAGAGAACTACTGAATTAGATCACTTTTGATTTTTTTTGTCAAGAATGGATAAGTTGCTTAAGCGAGCTGTGAAGGAAACGAGTTTAAAAACTGTAGAAGCAAAATATTTTGCCCCAGGGATGTTAGGTGTGCCCATCCCAACCTCTCCCAAGAAATGAAGTGAGATTTAATTGTTTGGTGCAGATGCCTATCATCACCCCCATTATGGTCTGCAAGCTGACACCTAGGTTTTGGTTGCATCTTACAACAATCAGAGGGTATTCTTACATTTTATATTCTTTTTAAAAGTGAAGACAGCCATAAAAGATGCAGAAAAGATTTACTAGAATGGTTCCAGGGATGAGGGACTTCAGTTACGTAGATAGACTGGAGAAGCTGGGATTGTTCTCCTTAGAGCAGAGAAGGTTGAGAGGAGATTTGATAGAGGTGTTCAAAATCATGAGGGGTCTAAACAGAGTAGATAGAGAGAAACTGTTCCCATTAGCGGAAGGGTCGAGGACACAGATTTAAGGTGATTGGCAAAAGAACCAAAGGCAACATGAGGAATAACTTTTTTACGCAGCGAGTGGTTATGATCTGGAATGCACTGCCTGAAAGGGTGGTGGAGGCAGATTCAATCGTGGCTTTCAAAAGGGAATTGGATAAGTACTTGAAGGGGAAAAATTTGCAGGGCGACAGGGAAAGGGCGGGGGTGTGGGACTAGCTAGTTTGCTCTTGCAGAGAGCCGGCACGGGCTCGACGGGCTGTAACCATTCTATGATTCTATGATTCTAAGAGCGAAGAGAGACTAGCAATAGATGGTGAACCCCTCAAACTTCTGTCTTCTCATCCCATAAGAGGAAGAAATACTTGAGCTCCTGGGGAGTGAAGATACTGAAAGAGTGAGAGATGGAGAAGTAGTCCAGCAGGTCCCAGCTGCAAGTATATCGTACCATTTTGAATTTTCTGCCCAGCGACAATGAAGCAACCGTTTAAACAGAGTAGTGGCCACAGACTATTTATTGCTCCCTGTTGAAAGTGAACTCCCACCAGTAGGCCCAAATCTGCATTGGGAGCTGGCAGTGCACAGTTAATAAGGCTGATCTCAGGAAATCTCCTACCGCACAATGTTGGCAATTAAACATTAAGAATTTCATGGTTTTGTTATTCATATGATCATGTGAACTGTGATCTGAAGAACCTCTCATTATTAATGTGCTGTAACACATTTTGAGAATCAGACATGCAGTTACGATGGTGACATTTTTCGGATAATTTTCTGACTTTGTGCCCTAGATTAGACAAGACAATCACTTCCTACCTCCAAGCAAATGGAGTCGGGATACAGATGCGCATCTCACAAGATTTCATTGATCTCATTAGATTTGGGAGTGGTGCCAGAGGACCAGAGGATTGCAAATGTTACACCCCTGTTCAAAAAAGGGGAGAAGGATAAACTCGACAACTGCAGGCTTGTCAGTGGCGGTGGGGAAACTTTTAGAGACAATAATACGGGACAAAATTAATTGGCACTTGGAAAAATATGGGTGCCATTGGAAGCCAGCAGGGATCTGTTGAAGGCAAATCGTGTTTGACTAACTTAATTGAGTTCTTTGATGAAGTAATGGAGAGGGTTGATTAGGGTAGTGCCATTGATGTTATGTATATGGACTTTCAAAAGGAGTTTGATAAAGTACGACATAATAAACATGTTAGCAAAATAAAAGCCCATGGCAGTGGTTGCGTGCATATGAAATTGGCTAAGAGACAGAAAGCAGAGAGTATTGGGAACAGTTGTTTTTCAGACTGGAGGGATGTATACAGTGGTATCCCCCAGGCGTCAGTGTTGGGACCTCTGCTCTTTTTGATATATATTAATGCCCTTGACTTGGGTATAGAGGGTATAATTTCAAAATTTGCAGATGACACGAAACTCGGAAATAGAGTAAGCAGTGAGAAGGATGGTAACAGACTTCAGGAGGACATAGACAGACTGGTGAAATGGGCAGACACATGGCAGATGAAACACAACTGAGATGGTAATGATAGAAAATAGGACTTATCACTTTCCAAAAAAAATGGCCATAATTTCTGTTTTGCTGACAGCAAAAGGAAATCGTTGCCACCATCTTAAATCCCAATCAGAAACTGGGAACCTCCATCCAAGCCAAATTACTGTTTTATCACATTCAGCAATGCATTGTTTGTTGGAGGCCTCCAGTGAAATTACCAGCACCTGGAAACTCAACCCCTAAAGCCCATAAAGTTGGCCAAAATAACTAGCACACCACAAATGCAAAAAAAAATGCTATTCAAAGGTTGCAAATAAAGAGAAAGTCAGCATCAGTAATTAGACATAAACAGGTAGAAACCACGATATGATACGCCTACATGAATTCTGAAATGATTAAAAAAGTAAGAATAGCATCAGTATGTTGTATTATAGTTACACACAGTGATTAGACCAGCACATTTATAATTGCTAATGTTCTACCATTCATTAGTCTCAATATCACTACATTTAGAGATTTGCAGCAACTTAATTTGTTTTTTATCCCTTTATAGGGAATAAAGCTGGAAGAAATGTGATGCAACTACGAAAAAAATACATTACTGTCTGAAAAAGGAGAGTAGGGCTAGATACAATAGGAGCAATAAATGCACTTGAATTCAATTCATCTGAAAAAATCTTGATAAAACACGGGGTCGGATTTTCCACTGAAAATAATGCCAAGGCTAACAGGATTCACCGTTATTTCTGTGCACCTGGTACAGCAACTTCTGGCGACCACAAATGTGCAGTCAAATGTGGAGATCCAGAAGTTGCTCTACCAGATGCCCTGCTCCTCCATAGGCTTCGCGAGAACGACATCTCGTCGGCTGACTCACTGTTCAAATGAATGGAGCAGCGTGAAGTTCATGCACTGCCCTGACAAATTAATCTTGCCAAAAAAAGGTACATCAAATTATTTAAGTCTAAGCACACTTCTAACGGTGTGGTAAGTCTTAAATGACTGTCAAACAACCTCTCCAGCACTGAAGATTAACTTTTACATGCACGGAGTCTCATTCCTTCAGATTTTAATTGTTGGTGGACATTTAAAAAACAATTATTTTTATTATTTTACTTTTTCTTTGCCTTTTTTATCTCTGTCTCTTAATTCAATATTTCTTACCCTCTCTTTATTTTGCTTTCTGAACCTGAATTCACTATTCTAACTTACACTTCCTGGTTCTGACTCTTTGCCGCTCATCAGATGTTTTAATTTGATTGGTTAATGGGATAGACAGTTGCTTGCCCCATTCACACGGCTCCCAGATGCCCTGTATAGGGCCCCAGGCTGGATTCAGAGCCCCATGAGAGGAACTTGCCGTGAAAAAAACAAGAAGAGTTTATGAGTAAGCGCGAGTCTAACAAGCATTCGTTCGCCGCTCAGAGGAAAATCCTGGCCATGCATTTTCTTGTCGCTTAGGATAAAATTAAAGTGGACAGCCAACATAAACATTTGTAATGCATCTGCTAATCTTTAATATGTTGCCCAGTATGAACAGCTCTTATCAAAAATACAATACATATTTAAGGAAATGTCAGGAATTTCTGGCTTACAAGGAACAAAAATCTAAGCAGACTGCGGTTGGTGCTGAATATCAAAGAAGATGAAAATGTAAATATATTCTGAAGCTTATAATACAGATAAATTCAGATCAATAGAAAATTGCAAATTTAATGATTGTTTTTTTAAAAAGAAAATAGCTTAAAATATTTTTTATTTGAACAGTTATGATGGACTTCCATGTTTCCTGCTATCTTTGATGAGGTACTATTTTACACAATGAACCTCTTGTAAACCATTACTTCTTTAATGTACTCTCAATGGCACATTCAGTCTCATGCAGATTAGAATTATTTTACATATTTCAGGTCTTAGACATAACTTTTAACTATGGGATAAAATGTTTTGTTGATATTTTTCATTGTGCAATTTTAACTTTGTTTCCAGTATCTACATTTTCATTACAGGGTTAAATTTCCAGTCCTGGCAGAGTGCGCATCACATGCATTTTGCGTGCAGAGTGGACTTGCTGTGAGTTCCTTGCCAGATCAGACCAGGCACAGAGAGCTGGCCAAGTGCAGAGGTGGGAAAGCTGATGAAGCAGCAGCTCTTAAAGGGCTACTGCTCACATTTAGAAATTGTAAACAATTTTACAACACCAAGTTATAGTCCAGCAATTTTATTTTAAATTCACAAGCTTTCGGAGGCTTCCCCCTTCGTCAGGTGAACGATGTGAATGGGGGAAGGGGGAAGCCTCCGAAAGCTTGTGAATTTAAAATAAAATTGCTGGACTATAACTTGGTGTTGTAAAATTGTTTACAATTGTCAACCCCAGTCCATCACCGGCATCTCCACATCACATTTAGAAAGTGAGCTGCATTGAATACCTGTCAAATACAATATTGTTTTGTGCACAATGGAGGGCAGAACTCACAGGATGTTGGGTGACCTCTTAGGTGTCAATGACTCTGCTTTTCCATGTATTTTCATATTCCAACATCTGCATGTTTTGTTTCTGCTCACAGAAAAAGGCAACACAGAACAGTTATGACCGAAGGTGGACCCACAACTACCAGACATTATGAAGATATGAGCAGAGCACTATCAAAATTCAGGGGCTGGAGATATTAAAGGGAATGAGGGAGGTGGGGTTGGATGTTTCCTCAAGCTCTGTGCTAGTGTCATCCTTTGCTTATTACTCTTTTTTCTCCCTAATTACACACTAAGAGACAAGCATACACTGTACCGCATCACACAATCTAACAGTGGCAAGCACCAACACAGATCTGTAGGAGGATGCTCTCAATGCATCAAAGAGCACAAGTGGAGGAGGCTACGTGGCTATGGAGGACCAGGAATAGGCTGACCTAAGGGCCAGCTCGGGTCCTCCTTTAGCTACAGAGGCCAAGGCCAAAGATTCCAACTTTGTGGAGTCTACATACAAAGTAACTTCCACACCTGAGCACCACCAATTCATGGAATCCTTTGAGAATGTGGCACGCACTCTGCAAAGTCTGGCTGAAACTATGGAGGATTCTGCTTCCCACATCTGTCCAGGGATAAATGGCAGCCTAATGGAACTGCAGTCTAGCATGCAGCATGTGACAAATTCAATGCCATCTGCAGTGGAGCCCCCCATTAATTGAAGGCCCACTCCCAGTTGCAGCTTCTTTTGTGAATGGACTGGCTAGTGCTTTGAGATTTCGGACTCCAATGTACCACAGAATCATAGAAGTTTTCAGCATAGAAAGCGGCCATTCAGCCCATTGTGTCTGTGCTAGCTCTTAGCTAGAGCAATCCAAAACTAATGCCACTGCCCAACTTTCTCCCCATGGCGTGGTACCTTCCTCTGCTTCAAATATTTATCCAATATTTACTTTAAAAAGATACAGTGGTCTCTACCTCAACCATTCCCCGTGACTAGATATTCCATGCTCCAACAACTCTCCTTTCTCCTATCCATCTCAGTGATGTTCCCTCATCACCAAATCCCCAATCGGAGAAAATAGTTTTTTCCCTATTCATTGTATCAAAATTCTTCATAATTTAATAAATTTCCTCTTGGCATCATATGCTCCAGTAGAAAAAGTACAAGTTTCTCAAGTCTCTCCTTGTAATTATAATTTCACATCCCTGGCAACATCCTGGTGAATCTAAATTGTATGCACTCTATGGCTTTAATGGGCCAAATTTTGCTGTAGCCAGGCATGTAATGGCATCTGCCATTAGTTAGACTTGCCCTTGCACGTTTAGGTTTTTAAATTTTTTTGTGTGACAAGCTGCTGAAAGTGCGAGCTGATAATGTCGCAGCGAGGGAAACAGGGCATCAGGACTGGAGTGAACAGAGAAAGCAACTGTGTATCTCCTTAACCAAACAGATTGAAGAATTGTGAAATTAACAGCACAAGGTCTGAGAGGAAGTGTAAATTAGAGTGAGTGAATTCAATGTCAAATCAAGTTCAGAAAGAGAAATAAAGAGAGGGAAAGAAAGATTTGATTAAGAGAGAGAAAAAAAGAGACACAAAGGAAAAATTTTTTTAAAATTTACATTTTTAAAATCTCCAACAACAATTAATACCTGAAGGGATGGGACACCACACTTGTAATAATTAATTTTCAGTGCCAGAGAGGTTGATTGGCAGTAATTAGCACTTATCACATCATTAATTGGATACTTAGACTGAAATAGACAAGGCTTAACTTTGTGGCGAGTTTAATTCGTATCTACCTCGCAAATACAGCAACTTCACACCATTCAATACATTTCGATGGTGAGGCAGACAGCGAGATGCCATTTTCAAGAAGCTAATGGCAGAGCGGCGCATCTCGGACAGCAACTTTTGGGTATTGGCATTTAACCGCGCCTCTACCCCTCGCCTGAAGTTGCTGTACCATTTGCGCATAAATAACAGTGAGCACCATTAGCCTCACCGTTATTTTAGCAGCAAAATCTGGACCAATATCTTTTCTATAGCGGAGTGCCTAAAACTGCATACAGCACTCCAACTGTGGTATAATCAATGTTCTATACAAATTCATAATTAATTCCTTAATCTTGTATTCTGTGCCCTTATTTATAAAATCTAAATTTCTATTGGCCTTTTTTTTGGCTTTATCCACCCTTTTGAGCAGTATGTATTTACACTTCTACACTTTGCAGCATCTTTCTATTAAGTGTGCATCTTCCTAAAGTCTATTACAGTCCTCTTTTGCCAAACCTTCTACTTGTGTCATCAGCAAATTTCAAGATTGTGTCCCCTATCCCCAAGTCCAAATTATCTATATCTACTAAGAATAAAATGGACTCAGCACTGATGCCTGGGGTACACCACTTACAACCCTCGTCCAGACTATACCACACCCATTTACTGTAACTTTGTTTCCTTTCCATCAGGTAATGTTTCATGCATTCTGTTACACTTTTTCAACTATTTTAGATTTTTGCAATCCACATAGCATCCATAAACCAATAAGGCTATTTCTGCTAAAACTATTCTGAGACCAGCTAACAGAAGGTGTAAGACAGCAGTCTGTATCGACTGACCTTCTGACTTTCACTCCTTCCTTGCAGAAGTTGTTCCTATGGATGGTTGAGCGGAGATCTGGAAGTCACCAAACAGGGGTGTCACAGGTGGAAGTCCATTCTGTCATATAAGTTGGTGCATTAACCTGCTGAATCATTAGACCATGCAGCAAGAAATCTTGAGTGCTGTAGATCACAATCAATATACTTCTCAGTAAAATACATTAATTTATTGCCGCAGCAAACTCCCCCGTAGCAAAGAAGTTTTTTTCTCACCAGTGTGGGAGAAAAGCGAAAAAAGCCACTGGTTATTTCTAATCGGTTCAGATCACATCTTGCACATCAGTTCTGATCTGATACAAGGGAGACATTCAAGCCCTGGAGGCAGCATGGAGAGGAGCCCTGAGACCAATCCCCAGCCTCAGAGAACTCAATTAGAGGCAAGATTGGAAAAACCTGCGCTTTCCATCTTTGAAAAGATGACTGAGTATACCTCAAGAGTATACTAGTAAACAGTATAGAGAAGATACATCCAAAACATTACTTCAAATTAAACCATGAAAGTAGTTATGGATGGATGAATTAAGAATGAACTTCCTCATCTCCATCTATCTTGTAATCACAGTGATATCATATGCAAGCAATGTAATGACATTTTCACAAGCCAATGACAATATATTTGGTATCAAGTATTTGGTAAACAAAGAAAAGCATTTTCCAAAAACTTTTCACAAAGAAATTGACACTTTAATTTGCAAATCCTGCTAAATCTTAGGTATTTCATGTTTTAGCAACTCATTAATTAAGATATCTTCCATCCAAAGAGGCTTTCTTTAGTAACTGCAAAGTTGTAACTTGTCTTTAGTTTCCCTCTTGATGCAATAGCTCTGCTTTCCATGTAACAACAACAACTTGCATTTATATAGCATCTTTAACAGAGTATAATGTCCCAAGATGCTTCACAGGAGCGTTTTCAAACAATATTTGACACCAAGTCACATAAGGAGATATTAGGATAGGTCACCAAAAGCTTGGTCAAAGAGGTAGGTTTTATGGAGTGTAACAGTGAAACTTTATTCTAAAAGTACCAATTTTCCTCCAAATTCACCTCTATATGCTCATTTGCTCTAGCACAAGTTTACAAAGAGCTCCTAGTTATATGAACAAATAATCACAATCTGCTGAGTGTATGTATTCAACCTTTTCTGGTTTTTATTACATTTATAAATCTGGCCAAGACATGTATTTTTACTGTGTGAAAGAACAAGGGATCAAACGAGAAAGAACAACTAGCTTTCTGGGATTCAATCTCGACAGATTAATTTTACAGTACAATAAACAAAAGAATTTTAATTTTATTGGAGAATGAATTATTGGGAAGCAACTGTGTTTTTCGTGTTCAGTCTGTTATGGGTTTTATTGCACTTTCTGCCCGAGGAGACTGTTGTTCGAGGGATAGATGTTTCATTTTATGTCATCAGGGAAAGCAGTTTGTTCCACTGTAAGCTGTTTTAGTGTTTGTAGTGCAGTTGTTTATTTATTGTGAAAATAAATACTCTTGTATGACTTTCTTAGAAGAAAGAATTTCATATGATTTACAATGGGAAACCGACTCCTTCATGCTATATTTAAAAGTGGAAAGCTGAAACTTCAGTGTGCCACCAGAAAGCTTTATAGTTCTTTTCATTTCTTAAAAAAGTACAAAGTTTGCAAGTTTGATTTGAGATTAGGAACTAATGCCTTCCTTATATGGAGTTTGTGGGGCAATTCACTTGGACAGATCGAGGGCCACAGCCCCATTTATATTATCCCAGTATGGCACCTATGTGGCTGCTTTTATTTTTGTCATATGCACATGAACATATCAGATTCTGATTGTGTGTGTCCAAGCATAACTAACTTAATTTAAAATAAGTTTCAAATGGGAAAGCACCAGAATAGTTGGAGGTGGTATAGGATGAGCAGTGTGGAGGAAAACAAGGTGATAAGTATATGGGGAAATGTTGGTTTGTAATGGAAAATATCCAAACCATTAATGCCTTAAAACATACCACCGTGGATAAGCCGACATTGATTTGGGCTGCATAGTTCATACAATTTCAATATCAAAAGGTGGTTGGACTTTGGCTGATTTCAGATCCCATCCATTTGGCAAAATAAATCAGGTACAGTAGAGGGAAGATAACTGGGTCAGAAAGGAAAGGACGGTCAGAATCAAGACAAAAGGTTGGAGATAAAAGGATTAACTGTAGTATACTATTATATACTACTGTAAATAATGCAACAGAGAGTAAGAGAAAAAAAGTTTGAACGGTATATAAGCTGACATCTTATGAAAACAGATGAGTAAAATCAGGGAATCATATTGGTTCAGAGTATGTAATAATGAAATACATTTCCATTATTGACTTTGCTGCCTTCAGAGTTTTAAATACTTTGTGGGAGAAAGTCAACATACTTCTGGCTTGTTTTGGATCTCGAGCGGCCTAATCAGTGGTACTTAAGAATCGTAGGATGCCACTCAAAAAAGGCAAGAAAAGTTATTAAAGGTTTCATTTCTGTGGAGCCATGAGGAGCAGGACTGCTCCACCGAACTCCACAAAAATACCATGGGCTGCTGCCAGTCAGATCTACCGTCCCCCCCTTCACCTCCCCCCACAGGACCTACCTGAGAGCTGGATCGGCATCATAGCCGGCTGGAATGGTCAGGCCCCAACTGGTGAACTGGATAAGGATGCCGGTTTAATGCAAATGAGGCCCAAGACCCCATTTCGATCGAGTATCAGGCTGACAGCTTTGGGCACGCGGTCAGTTTACTCCACATATTTTATGCTGGAAACTGGTGCAAATTTCTCCCGCCTTTGACTCCAATTTGGAAAAGCCAGAAAAAAAGCAAGGATAAAATACACATATTTTCAAGAAATAGCAGCTAACAGTAAAGGAAAAAAAGAGATTATGAAATTACAAAAGAAAACAGATGCAACACAAAATTAAGAATTGGACCAATGAAACTAAATATAAATTGGGAAAGTGCTAAAGGAAAAGAAAACTCCAGCTTGATCACAGATTTTTTTTTTTTAATTCCCAATTTAAGGGAATATTTATAATATACATATACACTTCAAGGGTATTCATGGTTTAAGAATGTTAATTACCGAATCATTTAAATTAGAATGTTAATTCCATTACACATTGAAATTAAATTGCATCCAAATATTTCACTATTTGTACTTTGCAGTAACAATGTGCAACTAAATTTTCTATTCTTTAATAATTAACCTTTATAAATGGCTATGGGATGTAACATTCCTTATTACCAGAAGCCATCATGTTAAAGCTGATGATTGTTAGTTACTAGTTATCAAATGAAACTATTAGATTTAATTATTGACATTGGGTAATTAGTAAATTATTCACTTCTTGGATTTTGCACAAGTCCTTATGATTAAATATGTGGCATGAAAGCTACAGCCATAAAACTACAGAAAAAAAAATCAATAATTATATTATTTAGTTTGGATAACCACAGAGAACAGGTAATAACCCTGGAAATCATTGTTGGGATGTCACATAAATGGATAATCCACTCCAATCGAATTCCTCACTGTTTTGTTAACGGAGGAATCCATTTATTTTACACAGGTTAATGCCTCCATTAATATAATGGAGAGAGGATTTTAATAAGAACAGGTAAAGAATTTGTATGATAATGTTGCTAACAGGTGTTTTCACCTGATAATTTTTAAGAATATTTATACTGATATTCACTGATATTTGTATATAAAAATCTCAATCTTTTGACCTTTAAGAAGTGTTTATTAAATACAACTAAACTGGTCCAATTACATTTTAAGATTTATTTTTGCTTCTTTTATAATTATCACAAATTACTTTATTATCTTATCAACCTGTGTATTTCTGGATGCTGTGACCACTATTCTTTTTCAAACTTACATTTTGGAGGTAAAGGCTTTAAAAGTCACAAAAATTACAACCTGTAAAAAAGAAATGCTGTTATAAAATAACAATTACATTTTTTTTATGAAGGTCATGATATGATGCAATCTAAAATCATACATGATTAAATTAATTTGCACACTATGTCAACCAGTGATGAGTAAATTAAAAATCATTTGGGATTAAAAGTAATTACACCTAAAGTCCCTCCAGCAATTTGTCCATGTGTACTCAGCTAATTGGATATAATGAGTGTTCTTATATATAGAATTCCATATTGATATTCAAAAACAAATGTATATTACATTTCTCAGTAGGTGTGGCTTAAGATCTAGGAATTCTTGTATTCTACCTTAATCAAGAGTGATCTGCCTTCTGAGTCATTTGTTTTATATTTGAAACAATTAAAGTTACTTGTATGCAAATTGCAAACTTTCCTTCAGAGAAAAAAAACTTGCGCTAGTTGATCTATTGGTGTACTATCCTTGTCTTCAAATTGTCCCTGGCCTCACTTGACCTGAATTAGGCAATCTTCTCCGACTATACATCTTAGAGATGGTTTGGGTGAAAAAGCCCCATCAGCCCATTTGATCTTATTCTTCCAGAATACCAACCTTACCATATTAGCATTACAGCATCCAGCTGTGTCCTAAATCAGTGCAGCATCTTGGCCTCAAATACTCTTCTTGGCAATCTGTTCCAGCTATTATTCGTCCTGTTTAAAGAAATACTTCCTGATGTCGGTCCCAATTTGCCCTTCACAACCCTGAACCTGTGCCCTCTTGCTTTTTTTAAAAAAACAATATTTACTGAACCATTTATTAATAGCATGAGTCTGTCAGCAATATTTTGCATATTGGGACAATATTTTATATGTTTGTCGATTCAGGCTGCTATGAAGGAAGCCAATCAGGCAAAGATGCACAGAAGCTAATTATGCATGAGCCTAAATATTGAGTGTAAGCAGCTATTTGACAGTGGAGAACATCACAGCTGAGTCAAATCCTGTAGTTACCTGACATACACACACACACACACACACTTTCTTTCCATCAGGAGTCACAGGACAGTGATCAAGTGTAGGAACCCTGGCTGATTTGTCTTCTCCCTCATCCAGAAGCACTGAGGCTAATTGCAGAACCCCAACTGCCAACCCTGCTGAGATTTCAACTCAGAGCAAGGATCAAGCTTGGGACTTTCCTGGTCTAATGTACTCAATAAGAGGTCATGCTGGATTTACAACCAACCATTAGCAGAGCAATAAATTGAACGTTGAACATTTTCATAAAGAAAGTAAACGATTTATTCTGGAAAAAGATCCTCTATTCTATTAGGCGAAGAAACTCCTAACTGAAAAACCAAATAGGTGACAGTCAATGTGTCAAACCATCTGCATCATTTGTCGTAACTTACCTTTGGAAACATGAGTTACACAAGTGGTGTCTGCAGTTCTTTGAGTTGTTGAATATGTTAATTTATTTACTTCAAAAACACTATTCCTCTCTCTTTAGGTCCCTTTGCCCACACTATTTCCATAATTAAGAGCAGGCAGATGAGCTACTCCAAAGACTTTGCCAATTTTTTTTTAAGTATGCCATCAAGAGCGAGCTGGAGTATTTTGCTGCTTTTCTGTGGGGAAATGCATAGAATGCACTCAGCAGCAGCCCCTGGCAGAAACTTGTTGTGCCAAGAATCCTATAAGCATATTGGCATATTAGCACTCTACGACATATAAAATAAACATTTGTGCCTGTCCTGTTCATCTCTCTGAAGTTTCATACAGGAACTTTCTGATCGGTTCTGTTTTTCTATTTTTTTTATTCCTGATTCACTGTCACAAAAATGACCGAGTCAATCATATCGTACCAAAAAACATTTCTACATTGTAACTTCAGTTTGGTTCAGTCAGAATTGCAACCAATCACACTGTACCAAAATAAATATTCTGTGCAATACAGCTACCATGAGAGTTCCCTACATCTTGGCCCTTATTACACTGGAAGATTATAATCTGCCCACATGTCATTTTTATTTATAAATTAATAAGCTACACACAAATGAATAAACCTCATGTTAAATTGATGTGCTATCCACCGCCTGCTTATCTGTACTTTCCCCATGGAGTGCTCACTCTACTCCTCCATACCACAACTTGCAAATTTAGACTTGGATTTTCAATTTGAACTTTGGTTCTTCTTAAATTTGAACTTGAATCTGAATGCAAAGTCTGAATTAACTAAACTTTCTCATCCCTACTTCAAAAAAAATTAAGCGCTACATTTTAAGGCATATTACCAAGCATTGCATGAAAGCCCAATTCACTGCTTTAATGTTGCACAGTGAGCAGTATGAATGGTAATATAACTGTGAACCTGCAACATTCTGTACTTTACAGCAGCATGGTTACAGCCTACTGTATAGAATTTAAGCAGCGACGGTAGATTTTATTTTTCTGCAACATTACACATTTTAATATTTGCTCCATAATTCATTGTTGAATTAAATTGATTTGTGGGCAAAACAGCCAATTTATGATCATTTTCAGGAGGCCAAGCAGAAAGTGGTGGCTGTTGAATTTTAATCAGGGCTATTAAGAGATTCGAAGAAAAGTAGATCCAATTCCTACAGCTGACTAATTGTAGCATCACTTTTGTGGAGCTACAGTATCATAAGCTCCAAGACTGCAGGTGTGATATCATTTTTTTATTATATAAGGTAGCTCTAAAACCTTCCCAAACAACTGATCTGTCATAGAGATCTAGTCACATTAAAACAAAAACAGATTTATTTTAATTGTGTGTTACATCCCCAGCGCAGAATTGTGAATTGGATAAAATGCATCATTGTTGTCTGGTGACCCTCTGCAGGAGCTTGTAGTCTATTGCCTAATAGCCTTTGATCTGTGTTATCACAATAAAAACTATTATTCTCTAAGGCATTCAAAGACTGGCTAAAGTACTTCATTGTAGACAAGGTATATAATAAATATAGACGTTAAGATGGTGTAAGTGAATAATAAGACTAATTTAACTGAAGGGTTTGTAGGACAATACAAATCATGTGGTTTATGGATATCTCTGAATCTTTTTATTAAGTTACAACATTATACTCACCATCCAACATTGATCACATGAGAGCGGTCTATAAAAAAATTAGACAATGCTAATGACAGTAAAAAAAAATGGCAAGATTGCATTGCTTAAAGACTGCAAGATTATTGAGGCATCATTACTACAGAATAAAACTGTCACATGATTCACTAATGATGAAAAACTTGAAGGACAGTGTTACCTCAGTGTATAATCTTTCAATAACAATCGTCATTTTTTTTCCGTGTCAGTCATTTAAATTAATTTTATGATTATGATAAAACCCATGATGCTGGGTGCTTGAATAACAAAGCATTTAGGATTCTCACTTCAGGAGTGGTGACTCTCAAAAATCAATATGTGAACTCTAAAGCACAGAACGTGAGTATGTTTGATGTATGCCGTGTATTGATTTTTGAGATTCAAGTCTCCAATCACTATGGTCACAGATGCAACTCCCAGTGAAGAGCAACACTTAAACCTCCTAAAGGAACAGCTCAAAAATTCTTACAACTACCTTAAATGTACAGTATTTAACTACATTTACAGGAAGCTGCAGAGAGGTAACAGAAAGATTGGAACAAAATGATAGAATGTGTGAAGTAAAGATAGATGGATTATTGTAACCAGTCATTCATTTGCTATTTCTAAAATGAGGAAATATCTTTCCAATTTACTGTAAAAGCATATTCTGCAGCAAATGTATTATCTTTCCTTCTGGCTTCCAATTTTGAAACTGAGCTAAAGCTTTTCAATAAACTAGAATTTTTCATTTATTATTGTAACACATATTTTCATTCCCTTCCTAATATGTTAATTAAGTAATATCTGAAATATTTGTTAAAGCTTGCTGCCCTCTTTTCTTGAGATGCAAAGAATAACTATCGCTTACATTATTCCCAGGAAACCGAGCATAAAAATACATTTCATCAGTTGCTAATAGGTTAAAATGGTGACCATCTTATTAAATGTGGCTTGACAGAAAAATCACATGACATTAAATAACATAAATTGCACAGAAAGCACAATTCTGCTTTCAAGTGGAATAGATAGTTCAATTTATAACATTTTGTTAACAAATTATCCATAATTACATGTTTTACATGTTGTAAAGTATCCACTGAACTGAAGCAATGCATAATTTATTTTTACACTTCTGCCAAAATTACATTTTACTGTATAATGCCTGGCTATTCAAACAACTGTTTAATCATCTATGGATTTTGACAATTAAAACAATCCATTGAATAATTAATGGATCCTAGACAGAAAAGTTAGACCTTTTTAAACAGAAATAAAGCTTTTTCCAAGTGAGGTTATGTTAGTGAGGTGTTCTGTCTCTGAATCACCTACCTGTGTGACATGCAGCGCTCAGTGACAGACACATTAAAACACCATTAAACTGTGAAATAGAAAACAGCTTGAGAATAGGTTCAACCTTCACAGCTTATTGATTTTTCTTTCCTTGCTTGATTTCTTGGACAACTGTTTTATAATAGGTTTTACTTATTTTCCTGTTGCTTTCCAACTTCATCAGAAGCTGCTATTATTTCTAAGAGCTATTGACAGTCTGAGCAAGCTGTTTCTCCACAATCATTCAGCTTAGGAATGTTTTGCCAGTGATTCAGTAAACAGGAACCAGTTTCCTGAAACTGTGGAATTACTTTTTGTGTCAGTCACAGTACAGCTAGAAATCTTGATTTCGAAAACATGCCTTAACTCTTTAAAGGACTACTGCAACATTGCAGCCCAAAGTATAATATCACAACAGTTTTTTTTAATTTTAATGCTCAGTTAAACTCACTTTTCTAAATTATCACTTTTGCATTTAGTATAATTAAATACTGTACAATTAATTTCAAAATGTTGTTACCCTGCATTAATATCTTTACTCCAAAGATATTGTTTTACATACTTCCCTTGCAACGATCTCATTTATACCTCATCATCTCTTTCAAACATCCCCAAGTGCTTCCCATAAAATGAACTACTTCAAAAGTGCAATCACACGTAATACACAGGCAAATGCATCGGACATTCTGCGCACAGTGAGGACCCACAAACAGGGAAAAATTACCAGTTATTCTATTTTTGGTGGTATTAGTTTGAGGAAAAAAGATTGGCCAGAATACCAGGATACCTGCTATTTTTTTTCAAATAGTGCTATATGATCTTTAACATTCCTCCTGAACCACCAGACAGGACTTTCATTTAACACCTCAACTGAAGAACAACACCTCTGACAATACAGCCCCTCAGTACTGTACTGAGGCATCAACATTTGCATTTATATAGTGCTTTTAATGTAAGAAAATGTCCCAAGGCGCTTCACGGGTGGATTTTAAAAGAGAGGTGAGAGAGGTGGAAAGAGGTGAGGTGCTCAAATGAGGAGAAGGTGCCAGAGGAGTAGGGTGACAGACCAAGGTGAGATTTGATGATCAGGGCCATACCATCATCACCACAGTTTGGGCGGGACAGGTGGCGGAAGGTATAGCCAGGTGGGGAGGCTTCGGTAAGGGTAAGATGTCATCACCAGTGAGCCAAGTTTCCATCAAGGCCGTGACTGTACGATCATCCACAAAAAGGTCATGGAAACTCTATTGACAAACCACACAGACTAAAAACCAGGAAGTGCCCGATAAGGTTAGTAAATTTACAATAAAATGAGATAAAGTGAAATAATAAATTAATACAAGAGAGGGTAGATTTAGTATGATTAAATAATACTGTACAATTAATTTCAACAGGAACATTGGATTTTCAGGCTCCCAATTGGGTGGTGATCCATTATGCCAGACTAACATCCATTTTGCATCCATTTGATTTTTCCAATCAGGAATTTAGTTGGTGCAGAAGCTACCTACCAGTTTGTGGACAGATGCATGTAAATGAGCACATAATGAAGTAGCTCACTCAATTTTACATCATTTCTACTCATATCACACTGTTTTATTTACCCACCAATAGAAATAACACATTCAGGATTGCTAGGTACAGAGAAATCGCTTTGAAGAGTCGAGACTCCACATTGTAAGACCATTGCTCAAATTCTCCTCTAGTTTTTTTTTCCTGTTGCTACGAAGGTCTTCCAAAAAAATTTTCTGGTGATTCTTGGGTCCTGCTTTTTTTTTATTCCTATTGTCACAATGCCACAATGGGCTTCATCCAGAATTCCCCTATAACCCTGGTTTTTGGCACAAGAACAGGAACCAGAGAGATGCTAAGTAGGTCAGGCAGCATCTGAGGTGCTCTGTGCCCATCAGCAGATACCCCTACATCAGAATACAGAGGCAGAGACATACATACTTTCAGTCTTGTGAAAAGCTGAGGAGGCTGCAATTTAGAAGACCACTGTGTGAAGCCAAGTTCCTCCATAGGTTGATGCCGGTCAAGGTTACAACTTCCCTGCACTTTTATGGTTCAGAATCACCTGAAGCTGCCACTGGGAACATTAGCCAGAAGCCAATCAATTGTCCATGGATGTGTCAAGTAAGGAACTGATCCTTTGTTTGCTCGAACAAGTAATTTCATCTCCGTCCCCCAGGGAAACTGATAGCAGCATTAGAGGGTTATGCAATTTTACAGAGTAACAGGATTCCTGAAGGTCCAGTGATTATAGATTATACCCATGTGAACCAATAAGCTCCATTATACAATGACACGACCAACATGAATAGGAAAAGATGCACTCTCTCAATGTTCAGCACATTTACAACCATCAGTCCCAGAGTGTGTAAGTCAATGCTCTCTCAGGCAGCTGTCACGATGTCTTAATTTTCCAGCAATCTACCCTATCTACCCCTGTCAACCCACAAAGGCAAATCTTAGGGTGTCTCCTGGATAATCAAGGGTATCCACTGCAGCCCTGGTACCTGATACCTGGACAATCTCCCAATCATCCACCACAGTAAATCAACAAGCACAATATTGACATGTTGAAACAGCACTTCAGGAGCCTGGATAGGTCTGGTGCATCCCGTAATCGTTGATACATGTGGAACTAGCCTCATTGGTCCCTCAATGGTGAACTCTGAGGGTTGTCTGTAATCAATTCCTAACTCTATTGAAGCTAGAAGAGATAGTCATTTCCAATCAGGCACCCCAGGCAACCAGCTAATCACCAATGTAAGAAGTACTGACTGAACTTAGGGCCTTTGTAGATATCTCCAGAGCCGCATGGTGGGCTGCAGGGTTTTGAAACCACCCTAGAGGTACTGTACATGCAGCTAGTGGATTCCTCCACCAAATCCCCAATGCCTGCACCAACACTTGATGCTCTGCAAGCATTGTTCTTTTAAAAGCAGGACTTTTATGATAGTATAATGGGTGTGATGACATGTACATACAACAGTCAACTACATTACAGTATACTTGTAGGCTAAATGTGAATAAAAGAACATTTCCAGGTAAAAGCTGGGGGTTGAAAGTCACTCTGCTGCCTCATATATGGTTTGAAAATATCTTACCTTAAAGTGTGAAGAAGTGGTAATTGATTAATACACTGCATTAATGGATAGTCATTGTGGTCTGATCATGTAACGTCATTAAAATTTCTTATTTTCATGTGTGCCGAGTGATGGAGATGGCACTGACAAAATGGCCAAACCTTCCATTTCGTCTCGTCAACATTTTTGGAATGTCGGCGATGTTCTGTACAGAAGAGGGTCTCTCCTCCTCTCTTGCTCCAGAAGATTTTAGCAGCTCCATCTCAGGCTGTTCTCTGTGCTCCTTCCAAACATGTTACGATACAAGTTTACGGTTGTTTTTTTTAAGCTTCATAATTTAACCTGCTTCAGAACTTTAAATCCAATGGCAACACACAATTTCCTGTCTTGAATGGGCGAGCTCCCAGTCAGACACATTTCCCAAGCCTAGAGTTTACCCTTAATGTTATAAGTAGGCTGACCTGGAAACTCAGCTGGAGTCTGTGCTTGGCATGTTGAGCTGGTGTAGAATTCGCACCACCCAACTTCCAATTTATGCCTGATGGAAAAGTCTAGGCTACTATAGCAACAAAAAGATATTTTACACCCATACTTTAGTTAATCGAAGAAATTGCTTATCTGTGAAGGAATTCTTGTCTATCCCAGACAGTCGAATGTTGCTACCTTCTCACCTATTCCATTGACTAAATACCCCAATATTTTAGTTCATTAAAAGCACTTTTAAAAATTTATTTAAAAATAACCACATACTGTAACCAACAAATCCACAATTGAAGGTAATTTTTATTTTCTAAAAATAGTATAATTCAAAGAAAATCTCTTGTAACTTACCCAAACATTAGGACAGTAACATTTGAGAAATCTTGTTGTTCACTATGTAAATTGAGCACAGAGTAATCAGTACCTGGGAGTCATTAAAAACCTACAATCTAATTTGGGTTTGGATGCTATGATACACCTCAAGAGGAAAGTGTCATTGTACCAAAAGTTAAATTAAAGGATTACAGAAAGTGGCCATCACTGCATACTGCAGTTCGAAGTAGCTCTGAAAAGTAATCCATTTTCATCTTGTATGAAGATACACAGGATGTAAGTTCACAAAATTATAGCTGCCTATGTGGCCTACTGTAATTGATGTAAGTTTATTAGATTTATCTGATCATTGAAATGGGAGGCATATCATTTTTCTATCAAATTTGAATTCACTAAGTGGATCTCCCATGGCAACACTCACAGAATCAGAGGATATGCTGTTTTATAAGCTGGCCCTGTTAAGCCAGACAATAATTGCTACTCCCATTCATAGCAAAGTCAGAGATGCCCAACCATAAGAACATAAGAAATAGGAGCAGGAGTAGGCCAATCGGCCCCTCGAGCCTGCTCCGCCATTCAATAAGATCATGGCTGATCTGATCCTAACCTCAAACTGATCCTAACCTTCATCATGTTTTCTCTCCTCTTCCCCACCAACACCACCCCCCAAAATTAGTTCTTTTTTTCGCTTCCTTCACTCCCTTAGATTTTCAGGAATTTGCAGCCCAAAAGTACCCCAAAATTTTTCACTTGAACCATCCGAAATGATTCATTTTAATATTCAAAATGGATTGCATGACATGTTTACGCTGTTAGTGGAACACTGTTCTAATCAGAAAACAGCAAATAATTTCTCAGTTTTTTGCTCTCTGTAGATGTTGTGATGTAGGTATCTTGTTATATCATTGCACACATGGCGTTGCACATACGGGGGTAGATTTTCATCTTGCTGCCCGGATATTGTGGATTGGTCACCTGAGACAGAAAGGTTAGAGGCCGGGGGTGGGAAGGGGAGGAAGAAGTAAGAAGAGAGCAAGTGAGATGTTTTTGGGGGAGGAGGGGAAGAGGGAAAGAGGGAAAAGGTAGAGCAGGGTTAAAGATAGGGGCAAGAGGGGTTGGAGGGCGAGGGGTTAGAAATCTGTATGGTGGCAGAGACGGTTATGAATATAGAGGAAGAATATTGGATCCTAATGAAGCAGCCAACCAGCACGGCAGACCAGTGGTGTCCGTAGCAGCCATTAATGGGCGAGGGAGTGACAAACTAATGGGGATGGCGACGGTGGCCAGGAATGGGCAGCACAAGCAGCAGCTGAGAATCCATCAGCGGTGGCCAAGGAACATAAATTTAGGGTGAAAAGAAGATCATTTAGCAGGACAGCAGTCCCACAATAGGACTTTCTAAGAAAGTTGGGATGGCTGGAGGCATGCAATCTGATATGTATTGTACTTGCATATTGTAAATTGAACACTAGAGGGCTCCCTGGTGAGCAAGCACACTGTAGCAATTACTCTCTTCTATTGAAAGTACATCCAGAGAGAATGTTCCAGAGAGTTTGAAATAAAAGCATTCATTACTTTACAACACCAACTTGACTGTTTATCAGACATAACAAAATTAAGAAAGTAATGGGGGACCCAGTGACAGAAAAACACTGGAGGACATGAGACAAAGTCAGAAGTAGGCCATAGGTGAAGTAAACTTAATATTTTCAGACAGGTAAAGAGTCCAGATTCAAATCCAGCCGAGATGATGGAATGAAAGCCTCCTCTCTTTTCTGACTCTAAGGGAAATGAGCCTAGCATATAAAACTGTCCCTAATTTGGTACTAATTGGAAACCTCACTCAGAGAGGTGATGGAAAAAATAACACATGCAGTAGGATGTGCCGTTATGATGTTGGGGCTGAGTTACATTATTTAAGCAGAGTAGAAGGAACTTTACTCTGTGTCTGCCAATGCTGTACCTGACCTAGGAGTGTTTGATGCGAGCACTGGGTGCCTGAAATGGGAAGAATTCTGATTCCCTCTCACACCCCTCACCCTGATAAGCACAAAACAATCAAAGGGGAAAAAAAACACAGACTTAAATACCTGACCAAATGAGGAAAAACAGAATTAACTGTCTAATAACTTTGCATGGAATGACAGACAAAGAAATGATTATAAAGACACAAGGGCTAATCTTCCTCTCCCAGCACTGATCGACAAGCAATGTGGGCATGGTGCACTGAAAGTGCGCTGCATTCAGGAAGATTAGCATTAGGATTTCCTGCTGTCATACCGTGAAACACGGTAATGTAAAGGGACAAATCAAGCCGCAGTCCCATGGGAGATCCAGAGATCTTCATTTTTTATTTAAAGTAATGTGCCAAAATTTTTATAATGCCAACATTGATGAATTGTGCTAAGTTTGGATATTTAATTTATGTGCGTCAGAAGCTGTGATTTGCATGTCAATGGTCTTCATGTATATTGTAAGGTTCTGTCCCCTGTGAATGTGTTTGTGCTTCTGTGCCATGGCTGGGATGGCAGCAGCATCAAAAGCATCGGTCTGGATGCCCTTGTAGTCTGCCTTGGCAGGAATGGTAAAAAGATAGCACGGTTGTGCCAAGCAGTAAGCAGAGGAACTGGGGAAACAAGCTGCAAAATCTAAATTGGGGGAGAGGATATAATGACACGGTGACAAGTTTACATAGGCAGTTTCCTTTATAAAGCTGGACATAGAAAGTTATAATGGAAAAATAAATGCAAGGACATATTTTAAAATTATTTCAACATGGAGACTGAATTATGTCTGCCACTCTGGTCCAATTATCCCCGTCCTCTAACTCCACTGTACCTAAAGACTACACTTGGTATTAACTCATCATGAGCACCGCCACAGGAGTTAGACTAGTAATATCTTAAAAATCTTACATCTGCACGCAGTTCCCATCAACTTTTTCCATTATCATTGCCTATGTCCACATTTATAATTGAAACTGCCCATGTAAATTTATCACATTGTAATTACACGTTCCCCCAGCGGCGGCACTGTGATGCGAGACTGTGTAATTACAGCATGATAAGTTTATATCGGCAATTCCCATTACAAATGGGGACAAAGAAGTTTATAATGGAAATGTAAAAATAAAAACAGAATGTATTACTAAAATAGGGATTGAATTATATCTGCTGATGTGATCCAATTATACCCCACCTTCTAACGTTGCTTCACCTGAATACAAACTTGATCTTGGCTCACTGTGTGTAACCACAGGAGATTAATTAGTTTACAATATAAAATAGATCAGATGTTGTATTTTTGGTGTGTACTATCACTAACACAAAGGAGGGTTCCCTCTGTTTGTTTCAATTGTTAAGACAAAAGTTCAATCTTAAAATAATAACAAATCATCAAGATGGCAAATGTATTCCTGTGAATGATGTGATTCTGACCAATGACAGTGCACCTGCCATAACAATCAGTTGGCAGTTGAGAAACAGCTGATAAACCACTTAAATGTGTCAACAACAAAAGCATCACTGATCTCGCTGGAGTAAAGCATGCACTTTGGGGCATTGTGCCAGAACTTCCAGCATGGTGTGTGGCAGAGGCAGAAGAGATACACACACAGAAGGACATTGGGTTGGAGAGAGACAGAATACAGAGAGACAAACCATAATTTGAGAGAGAGGCAGAGCAAGAGAAAAAACAAAAGCAAAAATAGAGATTCTGATTTTCAAACTGTTGAGACTGAGGGGGTGGATGAGCGGTGGTATTGGGGTTGATGACAGTGAAGCACTATGGATGATTGGGGGGACAAGGCTGCGAGTGTAGGTACCAAACGTGCAAGCTGACATTGCAACATTCAGTTTATTCACACAAAGTTATTCAAATTTAAGACAGCCAGGTAATTATACAGTTTATTTAGGCCTCTGAACAAAGGGCAGCATAGGGGAGATACTACAGGTGCTAAATTGGGCTGTGTAGCGCCCGTTGTCTCGACGCTACGCTGCCTCTCGAACATCCAAGACGGTGTCTTGGCTGCGCATGAAGTTTCTAGCGTGACGTGCACCGGACGCCATCTTGGTATAGGAGTTAGCGCATGCGCAAATACCAAACACTGGAAGCATGTAAAGTAAGAAGAAAATGGATACAATCAGTGTGCAATGCAGATTTAAAATGATAGACACCATTTTGGGACTTAACGCTTAACTCAACGGACAGTTCTAACCCCGACCATCTGAACGTGTCTTAGAGTGCCTGAAGGACCCCCACCAGGGCTATTTAAAGGGACCATGCAGGATTTATAGGTTGGTGACTGGATTATTGCTTCTGGCTGCCGATACATTTGTAACTGTTTTTGGAAGTCTCCCACACTTGAATACTAGGACAAGGGGACACAGCCTAGCAATTAGAGCCAGGACGTGCAGGATTGAAGTTAGGAAACGCTTCTACACGCAAAAGGGTGGGAGAAGTTTGGAACGCTCTTCTGCAAACAGCAGTTGATGCTAATTCAATTGTGAATTCTAAATCTGAGATTGATAAATTTATGTGAATCAAAGGTATTAAGGGATATGGGGCTAAGGCAGGTATATGGAGTTAGGTCACAGGTCCAGCATGATCTCATTGAATGGCGGAACAGGCTCGAGGGGCTAAATGCCACTGTCACTTGCTGCCTCCTGTTATGCGCCGCCTTCTTCTGCAAGAAAGCGGGACACGTGTCTGGGTGATGTGCCTGTCATGGTTGAATAGCTGCCAGTGTGTGTGGCCTATGAGTTGTGGGTGGGCGGCTTGCAACAGTGGTAATGTGCAAGGGTGAGAGGAAGCATCTGATTGGAAGAGTTGAGTACTGATGGAAAGAGTTGGTGTGTGAGTGTTGGGGAGTTTAGTGCGTGGAGCAGTGGATGCGGCTAGTGGTGCAGTTGGTAGGAGACGCCACTTGACAGTTGACCTCACTCACCTTGACCACTCATGTCAAAGTACTGAACTTCTTCCTGCATTGCATCCATATTCGTGGTGCTATGCGCCTGGCATTGACTTCGTCCTCTACTGCCTCCCATTGCCTTTTGGGCATATGTCTGGAGGGCCTTTCCCCCCCCCCCTCCCACCCTTATGTCCACCACTTGCACCATGGCCTCTAGTGCATCTAGAGAACCTTGGTGCACATACTCTCACAGGCCTCAGATTGGCAGATTGGTGAGATCTGGCATGCAGATTGGAGGATGTGAGATTTAGTAGTGTGCAACCTTTATGCAATGTTTTAGCATAACTCATCAATGTGTAACATAGGGACAGGACTTGCATCTGTGTTTCACGTGTGTGATGGCAGATCTCCGTTCAGACTCCGCGCAGACAGCAGACTGTAATTTTTAGAAAATAACAGGTATTGTCTACCTTTAAGAGATTTTAACGAGACATCCTCCCTTTAAGAGATTGGAGCTCCCCCTTCTGGTGGAAAGTGTGAGTTGCATTGAATCGATGTGCAAGGCCTGGCTTACAGGTGAGTACTGAGGCAGGACGAAGTTCTCATCCTGCCTGCGCAGGGGCCATTGGGCGTGGGTTAATAGTGGATCACGCTACCTACGCCCAATAATAGGCCCTATCAAATTTTTCCCCTACATGTTTAGCACAGGGAAAAAAGTAACTATCTTGGAACCTTCCCGCTACCATTAAAAATGAGAAAAAAAATTACAGCTCTGTTCCATACCATGCTCAGAACTGTGCATTTAATATTAGTAAAATATTCCAGCACTGTGTTCTATATAGAAGGACCAGACACGGATCTACAATTTGGGAGAAGAGAAAGTGTAGGTTTCAAAGTAGTTTTGGGGAGGCTTTTGAAAGTGAGGAAGAGATGTAACAAGGCAAAAGGTCTCTGGGATGACAGTTCAAGAGTGCTGGGCTATGGGGTGTGTAAACTCTGCTACTGATGATGGAGTGGGGGGTAAGGGAACACATACATGAATGGAGGACACTAGCTGGGATATAGAGGTACAGTGGGGCAAGTCCATGGTAGGATTTATGGGCATGGACAAGGATTTTGAAATCAATCTGCTGGGGGATTAGGAGCCAGTGAAGGTTGCTGAGGAGGAGGTGAGGGAAACAGTGGGACTTTGTATGGGATGGGATGCAGGCAGCAGAGTTCCAGATAAGCTGGATAGGGCAGCAAGGACAGGGTTAGAGAAGTTGAACCTGGAGACGATGAAAGGTATCTGTGGTGGTAGAGGTAAGATAAAGAAAGAATTTTCATTTATGTTGCATCTAAAACACCCTCAGGACATCTTGAGGCACTTCACAGCCAATGAATTGCTTTTGAAGCGTAATCACTAGTATTGTGTAGACAAACATGACAGCCGATTTGTGAATAGTAAGGTCCCACAAACAGCAATGAGATACTGGCCTAGAAATTTGACCATGCAGTGCCCGCTTTTTGCGAATACCCGTGCGTGAGCACCCAGCTCCAGAAATTCCTTGTGTTTTCACACATATTCTCTTCACTAATGTTAGTGGCATGAGGAATTCTGTCCCTATGGTTAACAAAATTTCTATTTACCCATTTATTCACTAAAAATCAAACTTTTTCCAACATCGATCATTGTCTTGCGAATCAACGTAATTGATTAATTGTGTGTTATATATTAGTTAACACTGAAAAATACCAAATGGTAACTTTATATGTAAAATGAGAGGACAGAGGCTACTATTGACTGCATTTATTTTATAATTAGGCTCTCTTTGCAATATATTTTCAGCTATCCCTCTATATTCTAAGAAATTCCATTGCAGGAATTAACTTTCCTCTGAGCTAGACACCTTTGCTTGTCAAGACTCAACTTAGTCCATTTTTATTGGCTATTATTTTATCGTATATGTTTAGCGCATGTTCACAAATTTGCCTTAAAGCAGAATTATGGTTCTCGAAGGGATTGTTCCAAATTCAGTTCCACAATATCAATGACAACTCGCATGTCTATAGTGCCTTTAATGTCAAAAAACGTTCTAAGGCATTTCACAGAGGCATAATCAGACAAGAAAAAGAGAGGTTTTACAGAAAGTGAGGTGGAGAGGCAGAGGGGTTTAGGGAGGGAATTCTAAAGCGTGGGGGCCTAATTATCACTGAATCAACTCACGTGAGCAATTTGGTTGGAAATGTGCTATTAATAAAAACATTAACCTGTTGAACTTCAACAAGCTTTTTTTTGTACTGATATGATTTGATGCATGTTGTCTCGGTCAATCTTGAACTCCAGTTGCAGCCTCAAATCTGGATTCATCTGGTCCAGTTTGACCTTATACAGCAGACCTACCTTGTCTTCATCAATTCAAATTTGAATTTCCCGGTCAGAATATAGCTGTGATCTAGCAGCAAGGAAGGGGAATTGTAAGATTCTCAAAATTCACAGATCCCCCAATAAACTCAGAGAAAAACCCTAAAGAAATTCACCTTTTCACTGAGTATGGAAAAACTGTGGACCCTGACTAAAATCCTAAGATGGAAGGATAGGTGAGAGGTCACCAGACGAAATCAACAACACACACGCCGTGGAGCTTCATACATGTCTCTGTTTTAATGCAAAACGGACAGCAGGGGGTCGACAATCACCCCCATTGAAAGATGTGGAGATGCCGGTGATGGACTGGGGTTGACAATTGTAAACAATTTTACAACACCAAGTTATAGTCCAGCAATTTTATTTTAAATTCACAAGCTTTCGGAGGCTTCCTCCTTCCTCAGGTGAACGAAATGAAATCCTCAAAATGAAATCGCATTTATAATTCACAGAACAATGCTTGGTGATTACAGACAGTTTTTTCAACTGCCCGTTGCCAAGGCAATCAGTGTGCAGACAGACAGGTGTTACCTGCAAGCTCTCAGAATATACAAATCACCCATTGAAAGAGGTAACCGTTCCAGACATCGTGGGGCCATGCCTTTGTTTTTAAAGCAAAACCAACACCTAGGACATTGGATACAAAAGGAAGCCTTATGTGACAAGCTCTAAATCAGAATTAAAACAATGACACATTGGGAGAAGCAATTTGCAATATGATTGGGACCATCAAAAGGCCATCAAAGAACTTTGTAAGAACTGTTTTTAACAGACCATTGTAAGAGATTTCTTTCTTGGACACACGAATCTCCATCAAAGACGGGCACCTCAGCACCTCACTCTACCGCAAGCCCACGGACAACCTCACGATGCTCCACTTTTCCAGCTTCCACCCTAACCACGTCAAAGAGGCCATCCCCTATGGACAGGCCCTGCGAATACACAGGGTCTGCTCAGACGAGGAGGAACGCGATGGACACCTACAGACGCTGAAAGACGCCCTAGTAAGAACGGGATATGACGCTCGACTCATCGATCGACAGTTCCGACGGGCCACAGCAAAAAATCGCATAGACCTCCTCAGGAGACTAACACGGGACGCAACCAACAGAGTACCCTTTGTCGTCCAGTACTTCCCCGGAGCGGAGAAACTACGCCATGTTCTCCGCAGCCTTCAACATGTCATCAATGAGGACAAACACCTCGCTATGGCCATCCCCACACCTCCACTACTCGCCTTTAAACAGCCACCCAACCTCAAACAGACCATCGTTCGCAGCAAACTACCTAGCTTTCAAGAGAACAGCGTCCACGACGCCACACAACCCTGCCACGGTAACCTCTGCAAGACATGCCAGATCATCGACACAGATACCACCATCACACGAGATGACACCACCCACCAGGTGCATGGTTCATACTCCTGTGACTCAGCCAACGTTGTCTACCTCATACGTTGCAGGAAAGGATGCCCCAGAGCATGGTACATTGGCGAGACCATGCAGACGCTGCGACAACGGATGAACGGACACCGCGCAACAATCGTCAAACAGGAGGGTTCCCTCCCAGTCGAGGAACACTTCAGCAGTCATGGACATTCATCCACCGACCTTCGGGTAAGCGTACTCCAAGGCGGCCTTCGAGACACACGACAACGCAAAATCGTCGAGCAGAAATTGATAGCCAAGTTCCGCACCCATGAGGACGGCCTCAACCGGGATCTTGGGTTCATGTCACGCTACACGTTACCCCACCAGCGAACAAATGTTATCTGTTTTTAATATAATGGGTCATTTGCTGGCTCTCTCTGCCTTCCGGATGTTTCTGCCTCTCTCTGTGTTTTTTTTTCTCTGTTTTTTTTTCCCTGTTTGTTTTTTTATTGAATGTGTATTCGGAGGTTCTGCAGGTAACACCTCTCTGTCTGAACACGGTGATTGCCTTGGCAACGGGCAGTTGCAGGGGCAGTCTGTAAACACCATTTATTATTGTTCAATATGTATAAATGCGTAGGCTTCAAGGAGATCTTGAAACATTTGCCTGAGGAAGGAGAAAATCTCCGAAAGCTTGTGAATTTAAAATAAAATTGCTGGACTATAACTTGGTGTTGTAAAATTGTTTACAATTGTAAGAGAGACATCGACAAGGCGAAAGCTCTCTCTCTCTCTGTCTTGCTGGCTCTGGTGGGCTGCTTGTCTTGGTTCTGCCTGTGTCTGGAAAGAAGAGCAGTTTCCAGCAGACAACAAGAAAAGCAGTTCGACAGGGAAGGACAGCAGCTCTAGAAGCAGGCCGACACACAATAAGAAACCAGAGCAACAGTCCCAGTGACCATCAGACACCTCGCGGCAACAAGGGCCTTACGAAACAACCAACCGCATATTACCACCAACCAACCGGGTAATATTGAGCCACCGCTACCAAAGAAAACCAACTCGGGAGAAAACCGAAGATCCGCAAAGTTTCCACTCTACAATCTATTTCTGACTTACCTCTGGGTGAATTACTGTCAAGGTTTCGTTTGGTGAGCATTATCCCTGGTCCTTTAGAGTCCAACCTAACTAGTACAGTGGGATTTGGGAGGGGTAAGGTATCTTTCTACTGTAATTTCCCTCGCGTGTACTGAAGTGTTCCCCATTTTATCAGAGCGTTAAGATTGTTGTGTTGTATTTCCTTTCTTGAATAAAGGTCAAAGTTTCTTGCACCAAAATCAGTTGTCTGCTGCACTTTGTCACAACCCCCAAATAAGTCCAAGGTCTAGAACCCAGGGAGTGGGAGCGATTCGGACCGCTCAGAAGTCAGAGGTGAAGCTGACACACACGACCACCCCCTACAGAATGCTTCATTTCCTATCTAGATTCTCATATGAAGAGCAATCAAGTTGTTTCTTAAGACCTCCAATTTTATTTTGATTCATTTCATTTAATGTTTATCTGCCATTAGTCGATGATGGTAACACAAATCTTTCTTTGCAGAGGAAGGTTCTTTGGCTTAAAAGATTAGAAAATGAGTTGATTTTTTTTTCCTGTTGTACTGTTCAGTAATGACACAAGCATTAAGGAGTGTTTGTTGTGGCAGTAATGGGATTTCATTGTATCATCCCAACAATCTGAGATCAACATCAATCTTAAGAGTGCCTACAATCTCCACCCTTCTACCCTCATCACCAACTGCATAATCAAAAGAATGATGCCATTACCACATTGACTTTCCTTTCCTATAGCGAACAGCAAATTAACAGCTTACTATCACTATTCTCAAATAAACTCATTGCAAAGATCTATCAGCAGCATTCACTGGAGGAAATCTCTCTGCTATGAAAATGCAGTCACATCTTTCACAGAACAATCCTAAAGAAATATTTCTAAACCATTTATACAGCTGTAGAAACAGGAATGACTACTTGAAATTCCCAGCAGGGCAACAGTTGAATAAATTCATTGATATCCTCAGAACTAATCAATAAGCATTCTGCTTTAAATTATCTGCTGGTCAGAAACAGCAAGAGTTTTCTTTCAGGCTCTTATATAACAACAGATCTAGAGCAGCTTCTTTAAACATTTACCAAGAATTTACTTGATATGATGCAGCAAAAGACAAAGTAGGGTACTCACTGCAATCCCAAATCACCTCAATTTTGACTGTGTGCTGAAGATTTCAGTGCATACCCCAAACCCTGCAAGAAAAAGATGTCATTGTAATTCATGTGCGAGATCTTTTCAAAGACCTCAACTTTTTTTCTGAACTGCACAGGCGTCTGCCACTTGGTCCATTGTACCTGTGCCACATTAGAGCCATCTGCTTTTTCTTCCTCTCAACTCTAACATTTTTCTTCTTTAAGTATTTAAGTTTTTAAAGATCCATGCATCCACACTCCAGATCTTCTTGTTCCTTCATTCCATTGAGAATGTCATTCTTTACAGTATACTTTCTTTCTCTGTTCTTTTTCCTAAAATGCACTATTTTCATATTTACCTACGTGGAACTGCACTTATATCAATCCATGGAGAATGATTATTTCTGTAGCGAATAACAAAAGAAGGAATGGTCTGATTAATCCAGTTACATGGGCCCATAGTATAGGACCGAATATAGTTTAATTTAACAACTTTAGCCAAAACATATTGAGATTGCTTGGCTTGTTGAAATCCAATAAATTACAGATAAAATGATACCCATTGTAACATGTATATGAAATAATTTTGTATGTTGTGCTGAGTGTGCTGTTATACCATTCATAAATACTTTGATCCGATCAATATTCAGACATTAACAATAAGAATGACTGCAACAGACATATTGGGCTCGATTTTAGGGTCGGGTCTCCTGCGGGTTTCCAGCGGGGGGGCCCCGAAAATCCCGATATGAGGTCACGTGACCGGATCGCACCGCGATCCCGACCACTTCCGGGTTCCCCGATGACGTGCGGGGCTGCGTGCGTGGCCCCCGCTGGTGGGAATCCCGCAGGCAATTAAAGCCAGCGGGGTTCCACTTGAGAGTACTTACCTTGCTTGTTGAGGTCAGTTAATGAGCTGAATCAGCTGTCAAAAGAGGAAGTGTGGGATTTTACCTGCATCGCAGACTGTTTCACACACTGGGGGAAACAGTCTCTCTCCAACCAGGCGTGTTGCAGCCAGCAGCCTGTGGCAGCTGCCAAGGTGCACTCCACGGGGGAGAGCCCTCACCCACGCAGGAGGCCACCGCGTCACATAGGGCAACCCCTGCCCCCCACCACCCCCCGCCAAGCCAGAGGACAGAACGACACGAAACCGCAGCCCCAGTCCGAGGAACCACCCACCTACCCTGCGCAACCCCTCAGACCAACACCTGCCAGATGGGTGGTGCGTGGACACCCTCGGAGGACGAACAGCATGACCAGCCCCAGCAGCCTCGCAGTCCACGCAGTCCGCCGCAGAGACGTGGAGCCCCCCAACACGGTGTTGTTGCACGCCCACCTGCACAGCAGGAGGGAGGGCTACCGCAGAGAGAGACGCATCGCAGAGGGCACTACCCTCGCCACATGGTCCACAGACCGAGGCGAAGCTCCCCGGACCTCTCCGAGCAGCAGTGCACACGGAGGCGCAGATTCGCTCGACATGTAGTCGTGGAGATCTGCAGGCTCTTTCATGCCGAGCTGCTCCTGGCTGGCCCCAGCACCAAGTGCTTACCTGTCGCTGTCAAAGTCACCACTGCCCTCCACAACTTCTCCTCCGCATCCTTCCAGGGTGCAGCCGGCTACACCGCCGATGTCTCTCAGTCGTCTGCGCGGAAGAGCCCTGCAAATACACCTGCACCTACTCTGCAGTAACACAATGGGTGGCATCAGTGGTGGGTCCTCATAGTGATACCCAGGAGCGGGCATTATTGGACACAACAGACAGGATTCGCGGAGACATGGCAGTGGTGGTGCCAATATAATGTGTGCTGTTTGTTGCTCTGAAATTCAATATAGGTAACACCCATGGCAAACCCTCCGACACCCTTGTGCACCCCCTTCATGCTCACAAAACATTTGCCTTACGCTGCCTACTGCACATATGTGATGCATGCCCTGTGGCTGCAGCACAGGTGGTGGCAGGTTGAGTGAGGCTGGCCGTGAGGGAGATGCACGAGAGGGTGAGTATGGGATAGAGCCATGAGATTGTATGAGGATTGGGTCGCGTGTTAGTGGCAGGATGAGTACTGGCGAGGTGAGTAGGTGGAGGTAAGATGAGGATGGGGTTTGAGTGGGTATGAGGGGTGATGTGACAGAGTAGTGTTGGCGGTGCCGAAGGAGATGTGGGGTTGGGGCAGTGTTGTGGCAGATGGAGTGTAGGGGAAAGACTTCGTGTTCTCACTGTGGCTGACCTACTGAGGTCATTGCAGCGCCTCCTGCACTGTATGCAGGTGGGCGATATGTTGGTTGCACAGGTGACCCCTTCTGCCACCTCGAGCCAGGCCTTCTTGGTGGCAGAGGCTGGCCGCTTCCTTCCGCCCGCCGGGTGGAAGGTCTCTGTCTTCGCCCTCCTCCTCACCCCATCTGATGATACCTGGGGTGAGGCATCATTAAACTGGGAGCAGCCTTCCCCCTGGGCTGCTCCATGCTGAAATTTGTTCCTTTGGTTGCAGCATCTGTCAGTGGAGGACTGCCCCTTTAACTAGAGAGCCTCCAGCTGACAGATCGTACTGCGCATGCGCAGCCCGCCCGACGCGCAGACCAGTAGCGCGGACCCCGGAGGAGCAGGTATTTGATTCCTATTAGTGTGTTGCCTGCTACGATCGCGCAGGCAACCCACTAATTTCACCGAGCGTGTTGACCACGCTCCCGAAACCCAACCCGCCGGAAACCCGCAGGCCTGGTAACATCGAGCCCATTATAACTGAGTTCCTGCAAATGCATCAATAAGATGTCATATTATGTAAAAACACACTTTTGCACTATTTACATGTAGGTGCCAGAGGGTATCTGCACACGAGTCAATGGCAAGTGACACTGGCCCAGAATTTGCTGCAGCTGGTCTAAATTTTTAAAAAATCAGTCAGCAAACTTGGCATCACAAACCAGCCATTACTGTTTACTTGCAGTGACCAAATGAAAAAGGAACAAGCTTATCTAAAGTATTACAATTGATAACCCCAAGTTTGACAGGAGACAACAGCAATTTGCTTTGCGATACAACACATTCTTTGAAATTTTTAACACCCGAGAAGAATGGTTCAAGTAATCAGTCTGTTCTTCGTGGGTGTTACAGAATTTCATAAAGATCAAAGACCTGTGAATTAGATACATGTATAAGTTTGTGTATACATGGATTCATCTGGTAATGTCATTCATGGCCTCTGGGTTGACTATATAATTACTGGCTGGTTTAGGGTTGAATTAAGTGCAAAGAATTTTGGTTTCATGCAACAGTGGATACTGTAGTATTCTGGGATGAGGCGATATGCCAAAATTACTTAGCAGTTTGCAATTATAAATTACATCAGATCGGGTGGCAAATTGGAAGGCATATTTAAATACAAGAGTCTGGTGAATAATTTGACGGAATAAACTAGTGCACTTCTAGTCAACAGTAAAAGTAAAAGAGCCAATCTTGTCATTTTAAAACATTTAAAGGGAGTTTTCTGATTTTTGAAACAGGAGTTTTATTATTTCCTCATACACAAGAAACTTTATTTAAAGGTAACCTTCCCACTGAAATGGTCAGCTAAACTTTTCAGTAGTGTTTGTATATGCGTGACATAAATGACTTCATTCACACCACTAACTGCATCTCCAGAAAAAGAAATTGAAAGTATATTAAAAACCCCTCACAATCCAAAGCAGCTCCACTACAAAATTTGCACATTGCACTATGACAGATCTGAACTAAAGTGTTTGGAAAAGTCTGTTCCTGATTGTTCAAGAAACTGAGCCTACCTAAAAACTCCACAAAGCTCTCCAACAAACACTGTAAGATTTATAACCTCACCAAGGCCAAATACACCCCATCTGATTTTTGACCTTGTCTTAAAAGGTAAACCATAATGCAGCTGTGAAAGGCAAGTAAAAAGCATCCCTCCCACATGGATGCTCCCAGAACCCAGCCAGCGTCCCCCCTCCCCCGCAGACTCAAACAACAACAATTTCACCAATTATTCCCAGATCCCGCTGGTCTCTCACACTATGGATTACTATTAGTGCAGGCAATTGGGACTAGCTTAGTGGTATAAACTGGGCGACATGGACATGTTGGGCCGAAGGGCCTGTTTCCATGTTGTAACTTCTATGATTCTATGATTCTATCCACCTTCTCACTCCTCCACGGATATTGCAGGACCTCTCTGACAGCCTCTCCCTGACTGATTGCAGTACCCATGTCCATGGTGCCTCCCATCTTGCTACATTCTCTAAGTAAGGGATAAATATTGAATATATCAGTAAAGGTGCATGCTGAGAGCCACAGAGAGATATTGGAGACATACAGAAGAGACAGAGGAGAGGAGAGACTTGCAGATAGTGTAAGACAGAAATAATAGGATGAGTCGGACACGGAGAATACACCACAATGGGAATAGTATGGGACAGTCATACACACAGAGACGGAGACAGAGAAAACAAAAAGGCAGAGTCCACAAAAATAATTAAGAGTTGGAAAGCAGGGAAAAAGGAAGAGAAACATTTTTTGTTGAGTAACACTACAGAAGAGGAACTATATTATATTGTGGCTGGAATTTTTCGTTTGTGTGCTTGTCGGTCCACGATTTTCTATCCATTGGTTTTAATGGACAGGGAAATTATGGGCTGAAATGAAAAACTCCAATCTGTATTACATGCTATGACAAAGTCTAAGATATTGTCACCGTATACAAGTAGATAGAGACTAAACTAGCTTTGTGTATAAATGATTATATGAATTTATTGTCTTCTGTACAAAATTAAACCCAAGGATCAAAATGGCCACTAGCTCCAGTGTGTTTGGTCTCCAGAAAGATTGTTAATTTTACCCTTGCTTATATAGTACTATTCCATATTATTCTAATGGCTAGATTTTTCAAGTCCTCTCCTATGGTGAGGTACCTACCCATTGGAAAATCACAGGCAGTACATCAGCTATCTCCCCACTGGTAAGAACTCAGAAAATCTATCCTTCTAGGTGAACCCCAAAATTGCTCCCTACAGATCGGAGAATTGGCTCCAGAAGTTAGTGCGCCTGATTCAAAGAACTCCCAGTTTTCTGGCCACAAAGTGAATCAGACCATTAACCCCAGCGCCCAATTCTCTGATCTATACTCCCATCCAGCATGACTCTTAGCAAAGTCTTCTGATGCAGACAACCAACTTCAAAGTAACTAATTCAATTTTAAAGAAAATAAATATATGCATTACAGTGTATGTAGAAGACAGAAATTATCTCAATTAATGCTGCATGCTTCCTACAACCCTACACTACTCTTGATACAACTGGGGCCATCCTTATTGATTTAAGGAATACATTAATAGACTCCTGCTGCTTAACTCAGCAGAAAAATTGCTTCTTGTTATGAGGTACCATTAATTAAATGACAATCATTATTAATGCACATCTTAGAATATATCAAAATATGCAGCAATATACAGATACTTAATAGCATGACAATTACCTGCAATGAGCTTGTTCTATGGGAAAATAGGCACAAGCAAACAGAATTAATATACACTTTTGTAATCAGTCTTCATTCTTTTCATTACCTTAACAATAGTCACTTTAAACAAAGTAAAGAGAAGATTGAATGCAAATAAAATATACATCAAACTAAGATTTATCAAAGTTCCACAATGACAGAAAAGCTATAGGTAATTTTCCAAGTCCATTCAGGGAGCCTCACTCACCAGCAGTGCAGATTGGAAATTTGGGCAGGCATTGCCCAAGATTTCCCAATCATTAATATTAATTTCCAATATGTGCTGCCTGGCAGGTAAGGCTTCCCACCAGCAGTGTGGACTTGTAAAGTTACTCTGTTTAGTTTAGAATGAATTTTCTGGTTCCTTCTGAAATTGTAG